>NC_057796.1:133060860-133129043 GCF_018294505.1 Triticum aestivum
ATCATGGCATAACTCTCTGCATATAGCTCCGTTTCGCGCATGTAATATATCGAAATGTTCGTCTCGTGATGCTCTACATTTTGTTCAATTGCACCATGTTCATTAGAGGCCATCTTGATGCCCAAATCTCTGGTGCATGATTTTTGAAAGTGCCTAGCTATTTTTAATAAAGCCCTGAAGTTGCAGAATAAAAGAAAACAGAAGAAAGAGAGAGAGAGAGAGAGAGAGAGAGAGAGAGAGAGAGAGAGAACTACCTGGGGGCCACTTACCTGGCGGCCCAGCAGAGGCCCAGCCCACCCCCACCTTGCCAGTCATCTTCCTCGGCGCGCCAGAAGGATAGAGCGCGTGTGGCCGCGGCACGCCGGCACGTGCTAGCCACCTCCAGCCTGCCTGCCTCATCCCCTATGCGCCTAGGCGTTGCCACGATACCCCCCGGACCCCTCTAACTCCTCCTCGCGCTTTCCTCCTCTCTCTCTGTTCATGGGCACCCGAGAATGCCGACGAGCACCGCTGCGTCCACCGCCTCGCCCTCGCTTCTCCGACCGGTCCACAAGCTCCGCCATCGACCTCTAAGTCATCTCCGCCGATCCACGCAACCGGAAGGCCCTCGGAGCGTCGTCCCCGACCTCTTCTTCCTCCCTCGGATGCCCGAGATCGCTGCCGATGCCCAGCCTGCTCCAGCCCTTCCCCGAGCCCGCTTCGGCGCCCCCTTCACTCATCGTGAGTCAATACATTGAACCCCTCTCTCCCCATGCTCTATTTCCCTCTCTAGCCGCTGTTCCCATCGAGCCCGAGGGCTCGGCTCCGCCGGTGACGTCGCCACCGTGGCCTGAGCTCGACCCAGCCATGCCCTTGCACCACATCATGCTCTTGGTGCCTCCAGGTGGCCGCCTAGCCCCTTTGCTCGCTCGCCCGCTTGCTCTACCGCCGCGTCCGTGCAGCCAGTAGCTCCGGCCGCCGCCCCACTCACCGCCGTCAGCGATTCCGGCCACCCTAGCGTCACCCACCACCACTGGTCGACGCGCCTTGTCGCTCTGCTTCTGCACGACCCAGTCGCGCGAGCTCCCGTCGCCGGAGTTGGCCGGACGGGCAACCCCGCCGTGTCCCGATTAGCATCGACGGCTAACCGCCGTTTTGGATGACGTGGACATGTCATTAGGGGCTAATGCGCCACTAATTAAACCCCACAGTCACTGACACTGGACCCCACCGGATAACTAATCCCCGGTCTAAAAATAAACCCTTTTGGTTAAAGCCACAGACAATGACAAGCGGGTCCCGCCTGTCAGGTTTGACCTGGACCGCCCAGTTGACCTGCTGACATCACAGTGACACAGTGCTGACCTCATAATTGTTTTCTGAATTTGAAATAAATCAAAAATGATTTATTTATTTCAAAAAATATTTCAAACTTCTAAAAATCATAGAAATTTAACCGTAACTCCAAATGAAATAATTTATATATGAAAAATGATCAGAAAAATCCAATCTATCCATCTGTACTGTCGGATGTGGTGTTCTGGCAAAACCCTTAAGGTTTGAAATTTGGGGTGAGAGCGAAGTCTTTCCCTCCTACCGATCCACGCCCTAGCTCACTAAGATCTCGCGGACGAACTCGACAAACTCGCAACATAGAAAGACACGAGATTTATACTGGTTCGGGCCACCATTGTGGTGTAATACCTTACTCCATTGTGGTGGTGGTGGATTGCCTCTTGGGCTGATGATGAACAGTATAAGGGGAAGAACAACCTCCTGAGGTTGAGGTGTTCTTGTGGCTAGGGTAGGCTCTCGATCAGGTCAGATCAAGCTCAGATGCCCCTACTGTGGTGGCTAGTTCTACTTATATAGGCCCTGGTCCTCTCCCCAAATATTGAGCGGGAAGGGAGCCAACAACGGCGGGCAAATTTGAAGGGGGACAGCTAGTACAAGCTATCTTGACAAAAGTGGTCTTCGCCTGCGAAAGGCTCTGGTGGTGACGCCGCCTTGGGCTCCACGGTGAACTTCGTCTTGCCGTCCTTCTGGTCTTGGTCTCGTTGCACCGATATGGCAACCTTTGCCTGATGCCTCGGTACTCCTCGCCTGCGCTTGCCTCCTTAGCACCAAAGGGGAAACAAGGACGCTGCGCACGCTAGCGCCCGCCTAGAACCCGCCTGGTCTCGCTCGTCATGGCTCGCATCACGAAAGCCTCGTGAGGTTTGCCCCGCCTTGATATCTCCGCTTCTTGTGAGCCTGCCTGACTAGGCCACTCCTGAGGAGGTCTTGCATCGTCCGCCTCGCGAGGCTTGGCCCCTCGCGAGGGTCTTGGATGCCTTGTTGATGAAGATGGGTCGTACGGCCCGCTGATGTAGCCACGCCGCAGGCCGCAGGCAGGCAAGTCTGGGGACCCCCGTTCCCAGAACGCCGATAGTAGCCCCCGGGCCCAAGGTGCGCTCGGACTTGGCTTCGCCGCGAAGCCAAGGGTCAAGTACGGAGCGCCGCGGGCCCCAAAAGCCTGCAACCTCGGTTGATACGTGGCGGTTGATTGGACGTGGGCGGCTCCGCTTCCCCACGCTGCCTTGGCAACTGCACGACTTGACAAAAGGCCGGCGCAACAGCGTTTGCCTTCATTGTTCCTTCCTCGCCTTGCTCCAGATCCCCTTTCTCGCTCCTCGCCACCACTACCTCTAGATCTGCCCCAACCTCGCTCTGCATTTGCGACCCATGGCGCCACGCAAGGTCAAGACTTCCTCGACGCCGGCTTGGTACGAGCTAGCTCTTGAAGCGCCCACCGTCACGGAAAAGGGCCTCGCCTCCGTGCGCCTGCTGACGGCGGGGGTGAGTAATGAGTGGGGGAAGACGGAGCTCCGGCTTGCCTCCGACGTGCCGGAGCCTGAGGGGAGCACCTTCTTCCCCTTCTTTTCAAGCAGCGTCGCCGTCGGATTGGTTCTTCCCTTCTCCGATTTCTTTTATGAGGTCCTCGACCACTACGGGCTGCTGCCGCTGCACCTCCATCCCAACTCTATCCTCCTCTTGTCTATCTTGGCCTACTACTGTGAAGCGTACCTGGGCGTGCTGCCATCCGTGGCGCTACTGCGCCACTTCTTCTTCCTTCGCGTCACCGATGGGCCAATCTCCGGGTGCGCCAATTTCATCGCGTCTGGCAAGGCCAACTCGATCTCGAGCACCAGGAAGAGGGCTGACAATATCCGATCCAAATGGGTTATGATGGACGCCAAGCGCGCCCATCCACGTCTGGTGCTATTGACGGAGGCGCCCCAGCTCAACAAGGGGTGGCCCAAGGTGGGGCTTGCCGATGAGCGGGCGTTGTCGGTGTTGGGGCAGATGACGACCGACTTGAATCCCGGCAACACGAAGGCGGCCAAGGTGACGGGGGCAATGCTCCTGAGGGAGTTCTTGATGCTGCGAGTTGCCCCACTCCAGGCGCGCACGCGCCCCTTGTGGAAGCTTGAAGAAGAGGGCAACAAGACGCGCCTGAGGCCTGGGGCCCTTCCTGGCGACGAATTGGATGTTGTCCTGCGCCTCATAGTTGGGGACAACCAGGAGTACCCGCCTAGCGCCTTCATTCCTTTGTTCCTCCACAAGGACTGGGAGGAATTTGTCGCCTCCAGGCCGACCTTTGACGCACGCGACCTGGTGCCGATGGCGCTCGCGGGAGCTCCTGCAGCACCGAAGCCGGTGGAGGTGTCCTCTGACGACTCCCGTGGAGGGGAGGAGGAGGAGGTGGACTCGGAGAAGACTCTTGAAGAGGTGAGGGAGACTTCCCCTCTGAGCAAGGCCGAGATCCTTCGCGCCCTGCCCGACGACGCCGTGGCCGACGCTCGCCAGGAGGAGAGGGGGCAGCCCCTCATCCCGACAAGGGATAGGTCGTCGCTGGTGCCTCGTGATGCCGCCTATGTCCCAACGCCTCCTAGGGCTGGCTCCGTCCCTTCCTCCGCACCGCCTGCCGCCGCCGAAGCCCGCACGCCTACTCCTCAGGTCCCGATGCTGTCAGGCTTCAAGCTCCCCAAGCGGAAATATGTCGCGGTGGATTGGTAAGTGCCTTATACTTTGTCCTGTCCCTGCTTGTACTCGTCGTTTTCTTACGCTCACCCTTGGTTGATCAGGCCGGTGCCTTCGGCGAAGAAAAGGAAGGAGGATGCGACCGCCGCACCTCCCTCCGCAGGGAAAGGAGGCAGCAGCAGCATTCGCACTTCCCCAACCCGGTCACCCTAGCGAAGCCAAGAAGGGCATCGCCGTGTGGAATCAGCCCCAATGCCCCCACTGGCTCTGGAGGTGCCGGTGTCTGGTTTGGCTGGAGAGGTCCCGACTGCTCCGGAACCCGCAGCCTCCCAGGCCTTGGTGATGGCGTCGCCTCCTCCCACTGCTGCACCTCCACTCCCAGGTTCTTCTACTCCTGCTGCTATTCTGGAACATGCTCTTTCGGAGATGACCCAGTTGTAGGTAGATCTCCTGAGCGCGGACCCACGCCTGATGGCCGGGCGCCTGGAGCTGGCCTCAGGCTGGCTTCACTCCGACTTGGCGGTTCGCGCGGCGCTGAGCCAGGCCGCAGGATCTTCCGAGAAGGAGAAGCAGAGTGCCTCCAACACTGCAGCCGATCGTGAGGCGGCACTAAAGGACGCCGAGGCCGCCCGCGACTGCTGCCGAGAGCTGGAGGATGAGCTGAAGAGCCTTCGTGACAAGCATGCCAAAGAAGCACGCTGCCGCCAAGCGAAGGAGGAGGAGATGAAGGCCCGGGAGGACGCCGTCAAGAACCGTGATACTGAGCTGGCGGAGTTGGGGAAGACGCAGGCCGTCGAGTGCAACCGGTTGGAAGAGCTGGAGCAGAAGGTGAAGGCGAGGGAGGCCGATCTTGATGCTAAGGCGCGAGTCCTGGCCGAGGACCGCATGGCTTTTGCCGACCTCGAGGAGAGATCTCGCAAGGCACTGAAGACGCTCTATGAGCATGGCCCGGAGAAATCGCTGGCCACCGATGAGGACGGCCCCGCCCGGCTGCTTCCCTCTTGGTGAAGGCGCTCGAGAAAGTCGTTGATGGTGTCGGTCCCATGGCGGAGGCACAAGCTCGTGTCCTGTCTTCAGCTGCATTGACTCGCGTCTTCAGCCACCTGCACCTTCACGACCCCGACGCTTGTCTTGACGAGCTGCTGGAGCATGTGGCTGAAGATCAATGCGAGGCCGCCGCCGCAGCTGTACAAGGTCAAGTGGAGGCCTTGCTGAAGAAGTTCCGCGGCTTTGTCTGCTCCTTTGTCCGGTGATGCCGCCGATCCTGCGGCTGGTGGTGAAGACAACATCACCCACGGAGAAGCACCTTCTGCAGGTGATGGCGGTGTCCAGGGGTGACCTGCGGCTATTCTCCTGTTTCGTCCCTGCAACATGCATCAGGCCTTGTGGAGGCGTTTAGACTTTTCATTTGGTATTGTGAGGACAACATGTTTGTAATATTTGCTCCAAGATTTTGTGCTTCCCTTCCTATTTGCTTTGTGTTCTGCGTCGGCAGAGCCCGGCCCTGCGCATACCTCAACCGTCGTTGGGCCGACCGGAGACCAGGACGAACCAAGGAGTGAGGGGCTATGTGACCAGTTAGGCTCCTGAGTCGTGATGCTCAGGAGTCCCCCTTGACGCGCAAACAGCTTACAGGGAGAGTATGCGAGGATAGACTAACTACGTCGGCAGAGCCCGGCCCCGCGCGTACCTCAACTGCCATTGGGCCGACCGGAGACCAGGACGGACCAAGGAGTGAGGGGCTACGTGACCAGTTAGGCTCCTGAGTCGCGATGCTCAGGAGTCCCCCTTGACGTGCAAACAATCTCCATGCCTTCCCTCGCCGAGGCATCGGGAGGGGCGTGCGACGACCGGGTCCGGGAGATCCGTTGGGGCAGCGTGTGCTTGGGCGTGACCCGAGCAGCCCCTAGGCCCGGGAGGCCTGGTTGGGTGGCGTACACTTGGGCATGACCCGAGCGCAGCCCCCGTGTCCTGCCCCCTCATGCGGCTCTCCCGAGGGGAGGCGTTGCGGTGAGGCCAGACGCTGAGCTCTGGGCTCCCTGAGGTTGGTACGACCGTGGAACCGCCCTCAGTTGTTTATCACCAGCGCGGAGCATAGTGCTTCCGCTTGTGCACGGGCATAGCCGCTCCTCGGCAGTGTCGACGACCAGCGCGGAGCATGGTGCTTCCACTTGTGCGTGGGAGGGGGGCCCCCTTCGGGAGGAGCCCCCGGGGCGTGTACAGCCCCGCCCTGACACGTGGCTTGCATGGCAGGGCTGCGAGGTGTATCTGGGCACTCGTGAGTCAGCACGGGACTCACGAGGCCCTACCCAATGGCGGGTTGCACCTGGTCTTGAGTCTTCGACGACTGTGTGTTCCTGCGAGACGGTTAGGTGCAAGCATTCTACGTCCTCAGGTCCCGGCCCTCGAGCGAGCTCAGCCACCACTGGTATGCCAGGTCACGATGCCGTGGTCAAGGTCAGGGGGTGAGGGCTGGAGAGCCAGTAAGAGCTCCTGAGTCGCGATGCTCAGGAGCCCCCCTTTTAACACGCAAGCGGACTGCACCACAGAGGGGTGGACCCGTGGCGGGTGGCAACCGAGCAGGCGGTAATCATAGGCAGGCTAAGCATGGAAGGCAAATCAGCTTGGGTAAATGCACGAAGACACATGCCACTGGGTCCGGCCCGAGCGGCTTGGGGATGATGCAGCCCGAGGGGCGCCCCCAGCAAGGTAAGCTAAGACATAAGCAAAGGGATACATGCCACAGGGTCGGACCCATGCGGCCTGGGAATAATGCAGCCCGAGGGGCGCTCCCAGCTAAACGAGCTTGGAAAATGTCACCTGGTTCTGTAGATGAGGTAGAGTTGGTAAAGTTGAGGGCGTGCGTCGAAGAAATGGCTCCTCACGAGCCACCGGGGCCCTGAGCCTCGGGAGGCTCTGGGGGCTCGGGAGGTTCCTTGAAGACCGTCTCCATTTCTTCCAGGACGGCGTGGTACCTGGCCTCCTGAGCCGCCATGACGTGCCGCATGTTGCGCTGATAAGCTGACGCCACGCTTGGTAAGCCGAAGGGCATGCGAACGGAGCTGTGCGGCGGACCCTCGCAACGGCCCACACGTGAAGGCCATGAGCGCTCATGAGAAGCGGCCCTGTTGAGCCCTGGGATGTCGGTGCAGACGCGCAGCCCGGCATCCTCGCCTGGATGGGGAGCTGCACCTGGTGAGCGGCTGTCGCCGCGCATGGCCCTTGCGTCTTGCAGTTCCTCAGTGGTCTTGGTGATGAACGCCTGAGTGGTTGTCACTCCTTGCCATGTGTTCTCCTGAGGGAAACGTGCCGCGAAGCACGCCAACAAGTGGTGCCCAAGCGCCTCCCTTGTGAGGTTGGCAAAGTCTGAGGCCCTCCAGAAGAGAGCCCCCGAGCCCTGCCCGAGGAGGGCGCTGGGCGTGCCTTCCTATGCGGTGGAGGGAGGCGCCCCTGAAGCGGGCGCTGATCCTGATGAGGCTCCAGCTGCGTCGCCGCCCTCCTGAGATCCTGCTCGGTGCAGCTGCTTCTTCTTCTTGGGGAGGGCCTCAGGAGGGCCCTCGCTTTTGCTGTTGGGGTTGTTGATTACTGCAGCTTGGAAGGCGCGCTCGAGGGAGCACACTGCATCTCTCTCTTCACATGGGATCGTGATGATTCCGCCGCTTCCCGGCATCTTGAGGACGTTGTAGCCGTGATGGGTGACTGCATTAACTTGGCCAGGGCTGGATGCTCGAGGATGGCGTTGTACGGCAGCCGGATGTGCACGACGTCGAAGTCGATGAGCTCGGTGCAGTAGTTCTTACGCTCCCCGAAGGTGACAGGCAGGTGGACCTTCCCTATCGGTGTAGTGGAGCCGTCGGTCACTCCTAAGAAAGGCTTGGTAGGCTGAAGCTGCTCATTTGGCACTTGGAGGTTGTCGAACGTGTCGACGGACAGGACGTTGAGCCCTGCGCCGCCGTCGATGAGGGTCTTGGTAACTTGCACATTGCTGATGACTAGTGAACAAAGCATCTGGAGAGCGCCAGCGGTGGCCACTCACTTGAGCTGATCTGCCGAGTTGAAAGTGATGGCGCATTGGGACCACCTGAGCAAGTGCGTGGCCTCGAGCTTGGGGAGCACCGCGTTCACTTCACAAGCAAACTGTTTGAAGATGCGTTGAGAGGCTGGGGCCTGCGCGCCACCCAAGATGCAGGCGATTGCACGCAGCTCCTGGAAGCCCCCAGCCCCCTAATCCTAATGGTGATCGTCGTTCCTTCTTGGTGGCGGCAGCGGGGGAAGACCGGCGTTGCCCTGGGGGCGATCCTCACGACGCTGGTCCCTCCAGGCACCCTCGCGAGGATGGTCCTGCTAGCGGTCCTCGCGAGGCCTGTCGCACCACTCCTGGCACAGACCACGGTCGTCCCAGCGTCCGCCTCCACGTCCTCCTCCACGGCCATAGCCCCGGTCGCTACGCTCGGGGCGTCGACCAAAGCGTCCTTCGCAGATGCTCTGAGCTCTTGACAGTCACTGGTGTTGTGGGTGTTCAGGTTGTGGAAGGCGCAGAACGGTCAGCTGCCCTTGGACGATTCGGACTGATCCCTGCCCCACTTGGTGTCCGGCTCCGCTGCGAGCACAGCTGCCTCCTTGCGCTTCACGTCCTTGGCATTGGCCTTCTTCTCCTCTGCAGCCGTAGCTGGCAGCTCGAGGAGGGAAAGGCGCCCATCCATAGCTCTTGCGCACTTGGTCACCAGGCTGAACAGCTCCTGAGATGTGCACAACTCCTCATGGATAGCAAGCTCTTCCTTCATCTTGACGTCACGGACGCCGTCTGAGAACGCGGAGATGATGGCCTCGTCCGTGACCTTGGGGATCTTGAGGCGAGTGTTGTTGAAGCGCTGGATGTACTTCTGGAGGGTCTCTCCTGGTTGTTTCTTGATGCGGCGCAGGTCACCCGCGGCCGGCCGGCGGTCGCGGGTGCCCTGGAAGTTGGCGACGAAGCGGTCGCGCATCTCATCCCAGGAGGAGATCGAGCCATGCTGCAGGTCCAGGAGCCAGGAGCGGGCACCATCCTTGAGAGCCATAGGGAACCAGTTCGCCATGACTTTCTCGTCGCCATTGGCCGCTTCGATGCTCAGCTCGTACAGCTGCAGGAACTCCGTGGGATCGGAGGTGCTCTTGTAGCGGGGAGGCATATCTGTCTTGAACTTGCCTGGCAAGCCAACGCTACGCAGTTCAGGGGTGAAGGCACGGCAGCCGACCGTGGTTGCCGGGGCCCTCCTCGGAGGTAGATCTTGGTCTTGATGAGGTCTGCGCGGCGCCGCTGCAGGCGGTGCGCGGTCTTGACGAGGCGGTGCGGGGAGCGCAGGTGCAGCCTCTCGCGGCCGAGAGATTTCTTGGCAGCTTCTCTCTTCGTGCGCGGGCACCGGACGTGGCGGATCACGCCGTGGGGCTGCGCGCCTTGGCGCCAAGGCACAGTCTTGGGGTAGAGGTGGTGGAGGCGCACCATGAGCCACGTCGCCTGTGGCTGGCGGAGGGTGAGGCAGAGAGAGGGACTGCGCCGTGGAGCCCCCTGCGGCGTGGACGAGCTCGGCGACGCGGTCGAGCCACTCCTCGTAGAGGTCGTCGACCGGGCGGTTGCTCAGGAGCTCGTTCGCGGCGAGGAGTGCGGCCCGCGCCTCCATGGGAATGCGGCGTGCGTGGGACGAGGAAGCGGCCGGGGTCAGCGACGAAGTGGCGGTGCGGCAGGTGCAGCGAGGACGCTTGCTGCTCGTTCCCCGCCGGGCCGGTGGCTGCGTTGGTGGTAGGAGACGGAGAACGACGAGGTGGCCCACCGATGGGAGCCGTCTGAGCAACGCGGGCAGTGAGGGCAGCCCGGCGCTCAGCTCGAGCGCGGTGAGCGTCCGCCATGGAGACGTTGGAGCGACAGAGTGACGAATCGACGGAAGGGAAGCTATGGCGCACCCCTACCTGGCGCGCCACATGTTGGATGTTGGGGTTCTGGCAAAACCCTTAAGGTTTGAACTCTGGGGTGTGCGCGAAATCTTTCCCTCCTACCGATCCACGCCCTAGCACACTAAGATCTCGCGGACGAACTCGACGAACTCGCAACACAGAAAGACTCGATATTTATACTGGTTCGGGCCACCGTTGTGGTGTAATACCCTACTCCAGTGTGGTGGTGGTGGAATGCCTCTTGGGCTGATGATGAACAGTACAAGGGGAAGAACAGCCTCCTGAGGTTGAGGTGTTCTTGTGGCTAGGGTAGGCTCTCGATTAGATCAGATCAAGCTCAGATGCCCCTACTGTGGTGGCTAGTTCTACTTATATAGGCCCTGGTCCTCTCCCCAAATATTGAGCAGGAAGGGAGCCAACAATGGCGGGCAAATTTGAAGGGGGACACCTAGTACAAGCTATCCTGACAATAGTGGTCTTTGCCTGCGAAAGGCTCTGGTGGTGACGCTGTCTTGGGCTCCACGGTGACCTCCGTCTTGCCGTCCTTCTCGTCTTGGTCTCGTTGCACCGATATGGCAACCTTTGCCTCATGCCTTGGTACTCCTCGCCTGCGCTTGCCTCCTTAGCACCAAAGAGGAAACAAGGACGCTGCGCGCGCTGGCGCTCGCCTGGTCTCGATCGTCATGGCTCGCGTCACGAAAGCCTCGTGAGGTTTGCCCCGCCTTGATATCTCCGCTCCTCGTGAGCCTCCCTGACTAGGCCACTCCTGAGGAGGTCTTGCGTCGTCCGCCTCGCGAGGCTTGGCCCCTCGCGAGGCTCTTGGATGCCTTGTTGATGAAGATGGGCCATACGGCCCGCTGACTTAGCCACGCCGCGGGCCGCAGGCAGGCAAGTCTGGGGACCCCCGTTCCCAGAACACCGACATGTACCATTTTCATGCATGTTAGAACAACTTTTGGCTGCTGTATTGGACAAAATAAATAATTGGCATTTAAATAATCACATATGGAGTTTGAATTTGAACCCTTGGTTCAAACCAACTTCATTTAATCTGGTTTCTAGTTGCATTAGCTCAATCAACAGCATATTGCCATATCACATTCATGCATCATATTGTTGCATTGGATTGATTGTGTTTCCTCTCTGTTGCCGGTAATTGTGCCCCCCCCTCAGTAGATGTTGTTCCGGCAATGAGTTTGATGACACCGATGAAGATCTATACTATCTTCAGAAGTGTCAGGCAAGCAAAACCCCCTTGTTCATTCCGATACAATCCCACTCTCTCGCTCCTACTCTCTTTTACTGCATTAGGACAACAATGATTCAACTGTTACATGATGCGGTAGTTGAACCCCTTTCCTCTGCATGACCTGTCATTGTGACAGTAAATAGATGAAACCCACTAGCATGAGTAGGTGTTGTTTGAGCCCTGATGTGCCTACTCATTCATGCTTGTTTGTCATGCCTGCTACTGCTTAGAGTTGAGCATGTCCTACTATGTGTGAGCTATGTGTGTGAACACGATTTGGTAAAGGTAGCGGTGAGAGGCCATGTAGGAGTACATGGTGGGTTGTCTAATCGAAACCGTCCTCAGGAACTGAGTTCTATGTTTTTGATCCATGAATAGTTACTACCACACATTGGGTTCCAGTAACTCGACCCCTCTCGATTATTAACCGCCTCGATCTCTGTCCAGGAGTTGCAACTAGTTTCTGGTGTTTGTAGGTTGTGTTAGTAGTCTACCAAGTGGCACCCGGTACAGGTGGGCTTGGGACAGACTAGGCACCGTGGCACGGTGTACCAAGCGTAGATCCATCCGTCGAGGTGGGCTTGGGAACCCTGCACACATCGTTTGGGACCGTGAGCGACACCCCGGCCGGATCTTCTTGCGGATGGAACCCGAATTGGCGATAAGCCTAGACTAGAGACTTGCGTGGTTAGTCAGGTCGTGGCCGACTCCCTCGCTAGGCTTCCGCTTGAAGGTTGCCGAGATATACGACGTGTACATGGTGGTAAGTGGCGAGAGCGTGTGTGAAGAAGTACACCCCTGCAGGGTTAACATCATCTATTCGAATAGCCGTGTCCGGAGTAAAGGACTTCTAGGTTGCCTGTATAGTTCATATACAAGTGAAAGTGGATACTCTAAAATACGCAGGATAAGCGTGAGTGCTATGGATGGCCTTCTCGTGGGGAGACGGGAGCGGATCCATAGTGGTGTATTGAATGGTGAATATGTGGACTCGTGTGCGCCACCTCAAAAGAGTTACTTGCAGTCGTAGTTCAAGTTAGCCACTGAGTCAAAGCTGGCTTGCTGCGGTTAAACTCCACCACCCCCTTTATTGATACCGATGCATATGTAGATAGTTCTGATGTAAGTCTTGCTGGATACATTTGTACTCACGTTTTCCTATTTTATGTTTTGCAGAGAGACTTCAGTCTCGCTATTAGTTCCGCGTGGACTTCGACGTTTAGCTTGTTACCTCAGCTACGATCTTGTGCCCTCAGCAGGATCTTGTAGATAGTCAGGCTTCTCAGCCTTTTTCATTTGTAGTTGTCTGTACTCAGACAAGTTAAGCTTCCGCATGTGCTTGTTGCTTGTATGCTCTGTATGTTGGGTCATGAGACCCATGTTTGTAATACTTGGCTCCTCGGAGCCTAATGAATAAATACTCTGAGTCGTAGAGTCTTGTTGTGATGCCATGTTGTATTTGCACATATCGAGCATATTGTGTGTATGATTGAAATGCTTGGTATGTGTGGGATCCGACAACCTAGTTGTTTATCCTTCGTAGCCTCTCTTATGGGGAAATGTAGTCTGGTGCTTCCACTCAGCCTTGGTAGTCTGCTACAGCCCGGTTTACCGGAGTCATGCTAGCCCAGTACTACTGCTCTGGAACACTTAGACTGGCCGGCATGTGATTCACTTCGTTCCTGTGTCTGTCCCTTCGGGGAAATGTCACGCGGTGACTTCCGGAGTCCTGCTAGCCTGCTACAGCCCGGGTTCCTGGAGTCCTGTTAGCCCAGTTGCTACAGCCCGGACTCACACGCTGATGACCGACATGTTCGATGTTGTTTCATGTATGCCTGTCCCCGTAAGTTAGTGCCACTTTGGGTTCACGAGTAGTCATGTTGGCCCGGGTTCTCTGTCATATGGATGCTAGCGACACTATCATATACGTGAGCCAAAAGGCGCAAACGGTCGCGGGCCAGGTAAGGTGGCACCCGTGGGAATACCGTGCGTGAGGCTGCAAAGTGATATGAAGTATTAGATGCAAGATCGGTGTGACTTAGGATCGGGGTCTTGACACCCACGGCGTCGCTCTGCGAGCGGGTCCGTATGGCCTATCTTCACCAACAAGCACTCAAGACCTTCGCGAGGGGCCAAGCCTCACGAGGCGGACGACACAAGACCTCCTCAGGAGCGGCCTCGCCAGGCTGGCTCGCGAGGGGCGGAGAGATCATGGCAAGGCAAACCTCGCGAGGTCCTCGTGACGTGTGCCATGACGATCGATACCAGGCGGGCGCCAGCGAGCACCGTGTACTTGTTTCCTCTTTGGTGCTAAGGAAGCAAGCGCAGGCATGGAGTACCGAGGCGTCAAGCAAAGGTTCCCATATCAGTGCAACGGGACCAAGACCAGCAGGACGGCAAGATGGAGGTCACCATGGAGCCCAAGGCGACGTCACCACCAGAGCCTTTTGCAGGCGAAGACTGCTTTTGTGAGGATAAGTTGTACTAGTTGTCCCTTTAAAATTGGCCGTTGTTGGCTCCATTCCCGCTCAATATTTGGGGAGAGGACCAGGGCCTCTATAAATAGGACTAGCCACCACAGTAGGAAAGGAGGAGGAAACTGGGCTGATCTTTGACCAATCCTTAGCCACGCACCGAGCACAACAACACCTCAACCTCAGGAGGCTGTTCTTCCCCTTGTACTGTTCATCCTCAGCCCGAGAGGCAATCCACTACCACCACACTGGAGTAGGGTATTACACCACAACGGTGGCCTGAACCAGTATAAACCTTGTGTCCCTTGTGTTGCGAGTTCGTAGAGTTAGCCCTTGAGATCTTAGCAAAGCTAGGACGTGGATCGGTAGGGGGAGATCTTCATGCGCACCTGTCGGCGTTCTGGGAACGGGGGTCCCCAGACTTGCCTGCCTGCGGCCCACAGCGTGGCTAAGCCAGCGGGCCGTACGGCCCATCTTCATCAACAAGGCATCCAAGACCCTCGCGAGGGTCCAAGCCTCGCGAGGCGGACGACGCAAGACCTCCTCGGGAGTGGCCGAGCCAGGCAGGCTCACGAGGAGCGGAGATATCAAGGCGGGGTAAACCTCATGAGGCTCTCGTGACATGAGCCATGACGAATGACACTATGCGGGCGCCAGGCGGGTGCCAGCGCGTGCAGCGTCCTTATTTCCTCTTTGGTGCTAAGGAGGCCAGCGCAGGCGAAGAGTACCGAGGCATCAGGCAATGGTTGCTATATTGGTGCAACGAGACCAAGACCAGGAGGACGGCATGGCGGAGGTCATCGTGGAGCCCAAGGCAGCGTCACCACGAGAGCTTTTCACAGGCGAAGACCGCTTTTGTCAGGATAGCTTGTACTAGCTGTCCCCCTTCAAATTTGCCCGCCGTTGTTGGCTCCCTTCCCGCTCAATATTTGGGAAGAGGACCAGGGCCTATATAAGTAGAGCTAGCCACCATAGTAGAGGCATCTCATCTTAGCTTGATCCAACCCGATCGAGAGCCTACCCAGAAGAACACCTCCACCTCAGGAGGCTGTTCTTCCCTTGTACTGTTCATCATCAGCCCTAGAGGCAATCCACCACCACCACACTGGAGTAGGGTATTACACCACAACGGTGGCCCGAACCAGTATAAACCTCATGTCTCTCTGTGTTGAGAGTTCGTCGAGTTCGTCCCCAAGATCTTAGCGAGCTAGGGCGTAGATCGGTAGGAGGGAAAGACTTCGCGCGCACCCCAGTGTTCGAACCTTAAGTCTTTGCCGGAACCCCACATCCGACATTTGGCACGCCAGGTAGGCGTGCGCTGGATCTCCTCTCCACCAACCTGCGCCCCATGCCGCCGCACTTCTCTCCCATGGCGGGTGCCCCACCATCCACCTCCGCGACCTGCGTCGACAGCGGGGCATCTGGGTACCGAGCTCTAGCCCCCGCCCTGCGCCGAGTGCGGTAGACGACCAAGTTCAAGCCAGAGATGCCGCCGCGGTACGACAGCGCGGCGGACCCGACGCCGTTCCTGCTGGCGTACGAGGAGGCTATCCTTGAAGCTGTAGGCAATGACAAGATCATGGCCAACTGGTTCCCCATGGCCCTTGCAGGCGAGCCGCGTGTCGGGCTGCTCAACCTCCCGGGATCCACAGTGACTTCCTGGGGGGAACTCCGTGACCTCTTCATCGATCGCTACGCGGTGCCAGCGCACCATGCGGTCACGGCCCTGCTGGGCGGCTCTCAAGCACCGCCTTCAGATCGCCACGTCAAACCGTTCCTCCGTCAGATCGGGGCCGCCTCCAAGCGCCCGGGGACTCCGCCAGGTTGGGCTGCCCCGGAGGCTGACCTCGCCTTTGGCTCAGAAGACCACCGCCAGCTCCAGCATGCTCCCAATGCTCTGCACGCCCACCATCTGCAACGTGGCCGTCACCAAGACCCTCATTGACGGCGGTGCCGGCCTCAACTTGCTCTCCGTAGAAGCCTTCAGCCTTCTCCTCGTGCCGCTCGAGCGGCTCAACCTCAGCAAGCCTTTTTAGGGAGTGGATGGTGGAGCTGCCCGCTCTCTGGGGCAGATCCGCCTCCCTGTCACCTTCGGCACACGCGACAACTACCGCACTGAGCTAGTGGACTTCGACATCACCCGCATCGGTCTCCCATACAACGCCATCCTCGGGTACCCAGCTCTCGCTTAGTTCATGGCGGCGACCCATTCGGCCTACAACCTCATGAAGATGCCAGGAAGCAAGGGCGTCCTCAGCATCAAGGGGGACACTAAGGAGGCCGTGACGGCGCTTAGGCTCACCTTCCAGACCGCGGCAACAGCGCAGCCTGCCGGCGCCGGTACCCATGAGGCCAAGGAGGCCGCGCCTACCAAGAAGAAGCAGTTGTTCACCCAAGACAAGGCGGAAACCAAGCAGGTGCCGGTTAACAAGGACGGGTCTTCGGGGGCCACCTTCACCATAGGAGCCGGCCTTGACCCGGGACAAGAAGAAGCCTTGGTGAGGTTCTTACGTGCGAACAAGGAAATATTCGCGTGGGAGCCCAATCAGCTGGTAGGGGTCCCGAGAGAGGTGATCCAGCATCATCTAAGGGTATGCCCCAACATACGCCTCGTGAAACAGCGAGCCAGACGGCAGTCCACTGAGAAGCAGGCCTTGATCGTCCAAGAGACACGCAAGCTGGAGGCGGCAGGCGCCATTCGGGAAGTTCGATATCCCATATGGCTCGCAAACCTTGTCGTAGTGCCAAAGAAAGGCGGGAAGGAGCGGATGTGCGTCGACTTCACCAACCTTAACAAAGCCTACCCCCAAGATCCGTTCCCACTCCCGCGCATCGAACAGATTGTCGACTCCACCGCCGAGTGCGACCTGCTGTGCTTCCTGGACGCGTTCTCAGGGTATCATCAGATCAAGATGGCGGTGGAAGATGTGGAGAAGACAGCTTTCCTAACACCATGTGGGCTGTACTGCTACACCTGCATGCCCTTCGGGCTGCGCAACGCAGGCGCCACCTTCCAGCGGTTGATGCACATCGCCCTGGGGCGGCAGCTCGGGAGGAACACAGAGGCCTACGTCGATGACATAGTGGTAAAGTCTCGCGAGGCGAGGACATTGATTCAAGATTTGGAGGAAACCTTCGAGAGCCTGCGCCGGGTGAACTTGAGGCCTAACCCGGAGAAGTGCGTGTTCGGTGTCCCCTCCGGCAAGCTGCTGGGATTCCTCGTGTCCCACAGGGGGATCGAGGCGAACCCTGAGAAGATCAAGGCCATCGAGGACATGAGCCCACCACAGACCCTCAAAGAGAAGCAAAAGCTAGCGGGGCGGGTGACCGCATTAGGGCGTTTCATCTCCAAGCTGGGAGAGCGCGCCTTACCCTTCTTCAAGCTCATGAAGAAGAAAGGCCCATTCGAATGGACCCCGGAGGCCGATCAGGCCTTCCAAGACCTCAAGAAATACCTGACCAGCCCCCCGGTGATGGCGGGATCGAGGCCTCTTGAACCTCTGGTACTCTACCTTGCCGCCACCCCGTACTCCGCCAGCGCAGCGCTGGTGGCGGTCATGGAGGAACGCCAAGCCAAGGGCGTGCCGTGCCAAGCCGGAGTAGAAGTGGCGCAGGATTAGGAGGATGCAGCAAAGGCATCAATTGGGGAAGACAAAGCTCGGCAGGACAACGTCGCAGAAGCTCCTGAGGACAGCCAAGTCTCGAGAAACCCTCCACCTCAGGAGATGCACCAATCTCCGCAGGACCCCAGCCTCGACAGTGCGCCAGCCCACGTCGAACACCCGGTGTACTTCGTCAGCACCGTGCTGAGAGACGCGAGAGCACGCTACCCCATGCCTCAGAAGCTCCTACTCGCACTCTTGGTGGCCTCGCACAAGCTGCGACCCTACTTCCAAGGGCACCCGATCAAGGTCGTCTCAGCTTACCCATTGGAGAGGGTACTCAGGAGCCCAAATTCGGCTGGAAGGGTCGCTGAGTGGAATATCATGCTGCAAGCATTCCAGTTAGAGTTCAGCACTACCAGGGTCATCAAGGGGGCTGCGCTCGCTGACTTTGTGGCAGAATGGACGGATGCCCCGACACTTGAGGAAGGGGAGGACCGGTCCACCTCCCCAGGGAGCAAGGCTCCAGACGGATGGGTCATGTATTTCGACGGCGCCTTCGCGCACCAGGGCGCGGGAGCCGGAGCGGTGCTCATCTCGCCCACCCAGGACAAGCTCTACTACGCCGTGCAACTCTGCTTCCAGCACGGCGAGAAGGTCTCCAACAATATCGTAGAATACGAAGGCCTCATAGCTGGCCTGAAGGCTGTGGCAGCTCTGGGGGTGAAGCGCCTCACCGTCAGAGGCGACTCGCAACTCCTCGTCAACTTCTCCAACAAGGTGTACGAGCCGAAGGACGAGCACATGGAGGCCTACCTCGCGGAAGTACGCAAGATGGGAAAGCAGTTCTTAGGTCTCGAGCCGCAGCACATGCCCCGGGGCACCAACAAAGAAGCCGACGACATCGTCAGGAGAGCATCCAAGCGGCTACCACAAGAGCCTGGTGTCTTTGAGGAGCGGCTCTTCAAGCCATCAGCTACGCCACCCCTTTCAAGCACTACTCAGCCTCGGGAGGAGCTCCCACAGCCCCCAGTCACGGGAGCCCCGGCTTGTGGCCCGACCTCAGGAGCTCGGCTGCTCTTGGCGCTCGAGTCCCAGGAGGAATGTTGGACTAAGGAATTCAAGGAGTACCTGACACACGGGGCGCTACCGGAGAAGGAAGAGGATGCGGAGCGCGTGGCCCGGCAAGCCACGGCGTACTGCATTCAAGACGGCGAGTTCTACAGGAAACGGCCGAACGATGTCACACTGCGCTGCATCTCCAGCGATCAAGGAAGGGAGCTGCTGATTGACATACACGGCGGGGACTGCGGGCATCACTTGTCGTCACGGACCCTCGTCGGTAAGGTGTTCCGCAGTGGATTCTATTGGCCTACAGCGCTCAACGACGCAGCCGAGCTGGTGAAGTCCTGCGAAGCTTGCCAATTCCATGCCAAGCAAATCCATCAGCCTGCTCAGGGCCTCCAAACCATCCCTCTCACATGGCCATTCGCAGTGTGGGGGCTGGACATCTAAGGCCCGTTCCCACGAGCGCCAGGGGGCTATCGCTATCTCTACATCGCCATCGACAAGTTCACCAAGTGGGCGGAAGTGGAAGCCGTCCGTACCATCCCGGCCGGCTCTACCGTCAAGTTCATCAAGGGGCTCGTGAGCCGCTTCAGGGTCCCCAACCGCATCATCATAGATAACGGCCCGCAGTTTACTAGTAACCTCTTCAAAACCTACTGTGCTAACCTTGGAACGCAGATCTGCTACGCTTCGGTGGCCCGCCCCAGGAGCAATGGTCAGGCTGAGCACGCCAACGCTGAGGTCCCGAGGGGCCTCAAGACCAGGACCTTCAAGAAGAAGCTGGAGGCCTGCGGCAGGGGCTGGCACGACGAGCTCCAGTCTGTGTTGTGGTCCATCCGCACCACCGCTACCAAGCCAACGGGCGAGACTCCGTTCTTCCTCGTCTACGGAGCCGAAGTAGTCCTCCCTCACGAGGTCAAGCATCGCTCCGCGCGGGTTCTGGCGTTCGATGAAACGCAGCAGGACGCCATGCGGGGAATGGATCTCGTGCTAGGGGAGGAACATCATCGTGAAGCTGCATTAAGGGCGGCAAGGTACCAGCAAGCGCTGCGGCGTTACCACTGCCGCAACATTCACTCCAGGATGCTCGAGACAGGTGACCTGGTCCTGAGGTGGGTCCTCTCCAGGGAAGGGTTGCACAAGCTTTCACCCATGTGGGAGGGCCCATTCAGTGTCGTCCACATCTCCAGGCCTGGCGTCGTGCGCCTGGAGACGCAAGAAGGGACACCTATCCAAAACGCCTAGAACATCCAGCACCTCTAGAAGTTCTACCCATGAAGCAAGGCCCAGAGCCTATGAAGCAAGGCCCAGAGCCTGTGAAGAAAGGCCCAGAGCCTGTGAAGAAAGGCCCAGAGCCTGTGAAGAAGGCCCGGTGCCTGTGAAGAATCACCGCCCGTGACACTCTCACGTAATAATGAGTTGGGGTTGTACACGCCCTGGAGTCTCAGGAGCGCCGGCCTCAGGCCCTGGGGCTCCTGCCCACACCTAGTGGCAGCACTTAGCTCCGCGCTGGTGAGAAGACTTGAAGACTAGATTAGGTGCCGGACGCGGCTTTTCATTTGCTTTCCGTAGTTTGCTCGCTTTTCCTTAATCAAAGTTGCTCTTGGTGTTCGTTGCTGATTTGATTCCCTAACCTTTTACCACATTTTCGGCTCTGGTTTGCTCATGTTCTCTCTCTCGCATGCCTCGCAAGGGGGCTAGGCAGGTGCCCTCGCGAGCATTTTTCTTCTCTCTGCCTTCTCGTGAGCCACCCTCGTTCGAGCCAGAAAGCTGGCACATCTCTCCTAATCCGTGCCCCTCGGGTACCGCGATACAAAGCGCCAAGTAAAGGCTTGGGTGGACGGCAAATCCTCTAGCGCACCCCCTAACGAATTTTTTGCAGTTTCTGAGCAAACGCAGACACCTCGTGAGGGAAAGGGCATCCCAAACGCGCCAGGTTAAGTTATCTTTGCGCAAAATAACAACACGGCATGGGAATAACACGCACAGTGCATTAACCAAAGAACCACAGTTCGATACACGCCCCTCTGGGCCCATACTGGTTTCGTTTTCTGATGTAGGAAGAAAGAAAAAAGCTAAACAAAGCGACGCTGCAGCAATCCGCGGAGGCAGGCCCTTAGCGACGCCCCGAGCCTAGCCAGACCCCTCCTCGCGCTTCACGGAGGCTCGGCGACGAGATGACCTGCTGCCTCCTTCGAAGCGGGCACGGTGGCGCGATGGCTGGTCGTAGCCACCGCTGCTGGAGCTGTCACCAGAGGAAGAGCCGCCGTAGCTGGAAGAGACGCGGTCGCCGCCGAGGGCAGGCTCGCCCTCATCCTCGTCGCGACCGTCAGCAAGGCCGAGCACCTCCTCACCATCGTTCGTCTCGGGGCAGCACCCGGCGCGGCGACCATCTTCCCCGAACACCCTCACATAGAGGGTCGATCCACCGTCATACTTGAAGTGGAGCGTGCACCACCTGCCCAGGCCACGCGCGCGGGCGAACGTCTGCCAGCCGCGGGCCAGGGCTATGTTGCCCGCGGCGGAAGTCTCGACCGCGACCCAAGAGGCCTTGCTGCAGCAACCATCCACCTGCAACCAGAGCCCGCCTGGACAAAGAAGCGCGGAAGCTGGAGCCAGTTGCCGACCGGGTTCTCCGACAAGACGACGAACTCCGGTGACACCTCCGCTGAATGGAAGCACGGGCGGGGAGGCCGCGCCACCATTGCGCGCCTCCCCTCGTCAGTTGGACCGCCATGGTTGGGACGATCCCCTCCGCGTGTCGCGGCGCCGCCTCAACGGTGGGCCACGGCGGGGGTCGTGGCGTGCTTGCGGGGACGGCCGCGACCGCGCTTGGGCGCCGGGGAACCGGGGCCCTCGCGAGGGGCCTTCCCCTTCTCGGCGGCAGAGAACTTCCTTCGAGGCGCCATCGGAGGCACTGCGAGCAATGAAGCAAAGAAGAAGCAAGCAAGCGAGGAAGAGATGGGCGACGGGGGCTTTGCCCCCTCCCCATTTATAGCAAGAGAAGGCCAACCGGCGTCTCCCACGATCGCAGGTAATGATGGTTTTCCTTGCATGTCGCAGGGACTTGTCAAGTCGTGCAGTTGCCGAGGTAGCGTGGGGAAGCGGAGACGCCCACATCCAATCAACCGCCATGCGTCAACCGAGGCCGCAGGCTTTTGGGGCCCGCGGTGCTCCGAACTTGACCCTTGGCTCTGCCGCGAAGCCAAGCCCGAGTGCACCTTGGGCCCGGGGGCTACTGTCAGCGTTCTGGGAACGGGGGTCCCCAGACTTGCCTGCCTGCGGCCCACAGCTGGCTAAGCCAGCAGGCCGTACGGCCCATCTTCATCAACAAGGCATCCAAGACCCTCGCGAGGCGGACGACGCAAGACCTCCTCGGGAGTGGCCGAGCCAGGCAGGCTCATGAGGAGCGGAGATATCAAGGCGGGATAAACCTCACGAGGCTCTCGTGACGTGAGCCATGACGAACGACACCAGGCGGGTGCCAGCGCGCGCAGCGTCCTTATTTCCTCTTTGGTGCTAAGGAGGCCAGTGCAGTCGAAGAGTACTGAGGCATCAGGCAAAGGTTGCTATATTGGTGCAACGAGACCAAGACCAGGAGGACGGCAAGGCGGAGGTCATCGTGGAGCCCAAGGCAGCGTCGCCACCAGAGCTTTTCGCAGGCGGAGACCGCTTTTGTCAGGATAGCTTCTACTAGCTGGCCCCCTTCAAATTTGCACGCCATTGTTGGCTCCCTTCCCGCTCGATATTTGGGAAGAGGACCAGGGCCTATATAAGTAGAGCTAGCCACCATAGTAGAGGCATCTCATCTTAGCTTGATCCAACCTGATCGAGAGCCTACCCACAAGAACACCTCCACCTCAGGAGGCTGTTCTTCCCTTGTACTGTTCATCATCAGCCCTAGAGGCAATCCACCACCACCACACTAGAGTAGGGTATTACACCACAACGGTGGCCCGAACCAGTATAAACCTCATGTCTCTCTGTGTTGCGAGTTCGTCCGCGAGATCTTAGCGAGCTAGGGCATAGATCGGTAGGAGGGAAAGACTTTGCGTGCACCCCAGTGTTCGAACCTTAAGGGTTTGCCGGAACCCCACATCCGACAGCACCCCAGTGTTCGAACCTTGAGGGTTTTGCCGGAACCCGTGATCTGACAGGGGCTTCGTCGCCTCAGGAGGCGCCCCAGCCTCCGGAAGCCGTGAGACTCGTCAACGCACCCGCCCTCGTCGAGCACCCTGTGTATTTTGTCAGCACGGTGTTGCGGGACGCGAGGGCACGGTACCCCATGCCTCAGAAGCTCCTGCTCGCACTCTTGGTGGCCTCACGCAAGCTGCAGCACTACTTCCAAGGTCACCCCATCAAGGTCGTCTCGGCCTACCCGTTGGAGAGGGTGCTCAGGAGCCCCAACTCCGCCGGGAGAGTCGCTGAGTGGAACATCGAGCTACAGGCATTCCAGTTGGAGTTCAGCACGACCAGGGTCATCAATGGAGCCGCGCTCGCTGATTTCGTGGAAGAATGGACAGATGCCCCGCAGCTCGAAGAAGGTGATGCTAGATCCCTCTCGCCAAGGAGTGAAGCGCCAGACGGCTGGGTTATGTATTTCAATGGCGCCTTTGCACGCCAAGGCGCGGGGGCTAGAGCAGTGCTCATTTCACCCACTCAGGACAAGCTTTGCTACGCCGTACAGCTCTGCTTTCAGCAGGGCCAGAATGTCTCCAATAACATAGCAGAGTACGAAGGCCTCATAGCTGGCCTCAAGGTTGCGGTGGCCATGGGGGTGAAGCGCCTGACCATCAAAGGCGACTCGCAGCTCCTCGTCAACTTCTCCAACAAGGTATATGAGCCGAAGGACGAGCACATGGAGGCGTACCACGCGGAGGTACGTAGGATGGAGAAGCACTTCTTGGGCCTGGAATTGCAGCATGTGCCCCGTGGCACCAACAAGGAAGCCGACGACATCGCCAGGAGAGCATCCAAGCGGCTATCCCAAGAGCCTGGTGTCTTCGAGGAGCGGCTCTTCAAGCCATCGACAACACCACCGCTTTCAAGAAAGCGCTGCCTCGGGAGGATCTTCCCCAACCACCGGCCTCGGGAGCCCCGGCCTGTGGCCCGACCTCCGGAGCACGCTTGCTCTTGGCGCTCGAGCCTCGGGAGGGGTGCTGGACCAAGGAATTCAAGGAATACCTGACGCAATGGAGGCTGCCAGAGGAGGGGGACGTGGAGTGTGTGGCCCGACAGGCCATGGCATACTGCATCCAGGATGGTGAGTTGTACAGGAAACGGCCAAATGACGTTTCCCTGTGTTGCATCTCCAGGGAGCAGGGGAAGGAGCTGTTGGCTGACATACACAGCGGGGACTGCGGGCACCACTCATCATCACGGACCCTCATTGGCAAGGTGTTTCGCAGCAGATTCTACTGTCCTGCGGCACTCAACAACGCGACTGAACTGGTGAAGTCGTGCGAGGCCTGCCAGTTCCACACCAAGCAGATCCATCAGCCGACTCAGGGCCTCCAGACCATCCCACTCTCGTGGCCATTCGCGGTCTTGGGGCTGGACATCTTGGGCACGTTCCCTCGAGCGCCTGGGGGTTACCGCTACCTCTACGTCGCCATCGACAAGTTCACCAAGTGGGCGGAGGTAGAAGCCGTCTGCACCATCCCGGCCGATTCCGCGGTCAAGTTCATCAAAGGTCTCGTGAGCCGGTTTGGGGTCCCCAACCGCATCATCACTGACAATGGCTCGCAGTTCACTAGTAACCTCTTCAAGACATATTGTGCTAACCTTGAAACGCAGATCTGCTACGCTTCGATGGTGCACCCCTGGAGCAATGGCCAGGGCCGAACACGCCAACGCAGAGGTCCTGAGAGGCCTCAAGACCAGGACCTTCAATAAGAAGCGCGAGGCCTGCGGCAGGGGCTGGCACGACGAGCTCCAGTCCGTGTTGTGGTCCATGCGCACCACCGCCACCAAACCAACGGTCGAGACCCCATTCTTCCTCGTCTACGGAGCTGAAGCGGTTCTCCCTCACGAGGTCAAGCATCGCTCCGCGCGGGTCCTGGCGTTTGATGAGGCGCAGCAGGATGCCATGCGGGGGATGGACCTCGTGCTGGGGGAGGAACACCACCATGAAGCCATGCTACGGGCGGCAAGATATCAGCAGGCGCTGCGGCGGTACCACTGTCGCAGCATCTGCTCCAGGACGCTCGAGGTGGGTGACCTCGTCCTAAGGCGGGTGCTCTCCAGGGAAGGGCTACACAAGCTCTCACCCATGTGGGAGGGCCCGTTTAGGGTCGCCCACGTCTCCAGGCCTGGAGACGCAGGACGGGGTACCCATCCAGAACGCCTGGAACATCCAGCACCTCCAGAAGTTCTACCCATGAACAAAGGCCCAGCGCCCGTGAAGAAGGCTCCGTGCCTGTGAAGGTCTCCGCTCGTGACACTCTCACGTAATAATGAGTGGGGTTGTACACGCCCCGGAGTCTCAGGAGTGCCGCCCTCGGGCCTCTGGGGCTCCCTCCCACGTCCTAGTGGCAGCACTTAGCTCCGCGCTAGTGAGAAGACAAGAAGACTAGACTAGGTGTCGGACGCGGCTTTTCATTTGCTTTCCGTAGTTGGCTTGCCCCTCTTTAATCGAAATTTGCTTTCTGGTGTTAGTCGCTGATCTTGTTCCATCGACCTATGCCTCTGTTTCTGTCTTCGGTTCTTTGTTTGACTTGAGCTCTCTCTCGCGTCCCTCGCGAGGGGGCTGGACAGGCGCCCTCGTGCCCCCATGAGCGTCTTGTCTGTTTTTCGCTAGGCACCCTCGTTCGAGCCGCAATATTGGCGCACCTCTCTCAATCCGTGCCCCTCAGGTACCGCAATATGAGGCACTGGATCGTGGCCAGGGGCGCCCGCGACCAAGGCCCGGATCTCCTAACAAAATTTTGCAGTTCCTCCTCACCGGGTACTGAGAAGCGCGTGCCTCGTGAGGCAGAAACTAATTCAAGCGCGTCAAGCTAAGTTTTTCCTACGTGCCTATATAAAACACTGATATCGCAATGCGGCACAGGAATGATAAACAAAGCATAACCACTTGGAAATAATAGTTTGTTGCACGCCCCCACAGGGCCCCATACTTGTCTCTCTTAATGCAGGAAGGAAAAGAAGAACGAAACAAAAGCGGTGCATGCCCCCGCAGCAGCTCGCGAGGACGGGCCCATGGCGCTCTCCCGAGCTCAGTCGGACCCTTCCTCGCACTTCACTAGGGCACGGCGGCGAGACGGCCCGCTGCCACCTTCAAAGCGGGCGCGGCGGCGTGGCGGCTGATCGTAGCCGCCGCTATTGGAGCTGTCGCCGGAGGGAGAACCACCGTAGCTGGGCACGAGATCATCCTCACCCTCATCCCGACCGTCGCCAAGGCCAAGCACCTCATCGCCGTCATTGTCCTCGGGGCAGCACCCGGCGCGGCGGCTGTCTTCTCCGAACACCCTCGCGTAGGGTCACGTTGCCGTCGTACTTGAAGTGGAGAGTGCACCGCCTGCACAGGCCGCGCGAGCGGGCAAACGTCTGCCAGCCGCGAGCCAGAGCCACATTGCCAGCAATGGAGGTCGCGACCGCGACCCATGAAGCTTTGCTGCAACAGTCGTCCGCCTGCAGCCAGAGCCCGCCTGGACCCGTGGCCGGCAGTTCGCCGATGAAGAAGCGCGGAAGCTGAAGCCAGGAGCCAGCAGGGTTCTCCGACCACACCACGAACTCCGGCAGCACCTCTGCCGAGTGGAAGCACGGCCGGGGGGCCGCACGACCATGGCGCGCCTCCCTTCATCGACGGGGCTGCTTCGACATGGGCGGCTCCCACCACGCAAAGGAGCACCGTCGCGGCCGCGGGGAGCCGCGGCGGGGGTCGCGGCGTGCTTGCGAGGACGACCGCGTCCACACTTGGGCGGCGAAGAGCCGGGCCCCTCCTCGTGAGCCTTCCCCTTCTCCGCGGCCAAAAACCTCTTCGCAGGCGCCATGGGAGTCGCTACTGGCAATAGAGCAAGGGAGAAGAATCGAGCGGAGCAGGAAGTGATGGGTGACGGGGGCTTTGCCCCCTCCTCATTTATAGCAGGAGGAGGCCAACCGTCGACTACCACGATCGAAGGTAATGATAACCCTTTCTCTGCATGCAGCAGGGACTCGTCAAGTCGGGCAGTTGCTGAGGCAGCATGGGGAAGCGGAGACGGCCACGTCCAATCAATCGCCACGCGTCGACCAAGGCTGCAGGCTGTTGGGGCCCGCGGCGCCCCGCACTTGCCCTTTGGCTTCACCTCGAAGCCAAGTCCGAGCGCGCCTTGGGCCCGGGGGCTACTCTCGGCGTTCTGGGAACGGGGGTCCCCAGACTTGCCTACCTGCGGCCCGCGGTGTGGCTCCACTCGCAGCCCAGTACGGCCCGTCTTCACCAGCAATCACTCAAGACCCTCACGAGGGGCCAAGCCTCGCGAGGCGGACGACACAAGACCTCCTCGGGAGTGGCCTCGCCGGGCTGGCTCGCTAGGGGCGGAGAGATCAAGGCAAGGCAGACCTCACGAGGTTCCTACGACGTCAGCCATGACGACCAAGGCCAGGCGGGCGACAGGCGGGCGCTAGCGCGCAGTGTCCTCATTTCCTCTTTGGTGCTAAGGAGGCAAGCGCGGGCGCGGAGTACCAATGCATCAGGCAAAGGTTTCCACGTCGGTGGAACGAGACCGAGACCAGCAGGACGGAGGTCACCGTGGAGCCCAAGACGGCGTCACCACCAGAGCCTTTGGCAGGCGAAGACCACCTTTAGTCAGGATAGCTTGTACTAGTTGTCCCCCTTTAAATTTGCCATTGTGGCATCCCTTCCCGCTCAATATTTGGGAAGAGGATCGGGGTCTCTATAAATAGGACTAGCCACCACAGTAGGAGGGGGGTCCAACAGGTCTCGAACTCATCTTGGACTGGATCCACTCCATCCTCACCCACACAAGTTCACCAAGCACAAGAACACCTCTCCTCAGGAGGCTATTCTTCCCCTTGTACTGTTCATCCTCAGCCCGAGAGGCAATCCACCACACCACACTGGAGTAGGGTATTACAACACAACGGTGGCCCGAACCTGTATAAATCTTGTGTTGCGGGTTCGTCGAGCTAGGCTTTGAGATCGCGGCCAGGTTGAGGGCGTGATTAGGTAGGGGGAAATCTTCGTGTGCACCCCAGTGTTCGAACCTCAAGGCTTTTGCTGGAACCCGAAATCCGACACCTATGACTCAACAAAGAAGAAAAGGAAACTGCGAAACAACTCTATCTTCGCACTCCATAGTCTTCACGTGAATGTCTTCTCGAGTCATAATCTTCGTTGTGAACATCTTAACAGACCACCATTGTCTTTAATGTCTTCACACATTTTTAGGGGTCATCTCTAGTAGGTAAACCAAATCAATGAGGGACTACTACCTATGTTATTCTACAATTCTCACAAACACATTAGTCCCTCAACCAAGTTTGTCGTCAATACTCCAAAACTAAGGGGGTGGCACTAGATGCACTTACAATAGTTCACAACTATGAGCGACAACAACCCATAGAGATCCATTTCGGTCTTTCCTTTATGATTAATCAGATAAAATTTTAAATCAAATCAACACCTTAGGAAAGATAAATAAATATTAATACTATTAGATAACCAAATTCGATTGATCTCATTAGTGATCACAAATGATATTTTTAGACCACCACTAAAAATAATAAACAACAACCTATAGAGATTTATTTATCTCTCTCATTTATGATTTATCAGACAAAAAATAAATCCAATGAACACCTTATGAAAGATAAATAAAAAATCTCCAAGGAGACAAGCAAAATGCAAAGATGTGTTCATACGTTGTTAAATCAAAGCAAGCAATTATGGTTGAGAAAGTTGGAAGCGTACAATTTGGCTAAGATGCAGAGAGACCACTACTAATAAGATTGGAGGTGATAGAACTAACATTACATGTTGGTTGTGGCACCAGAAAGATACCATTGCTTTTCGGTGATATGGATTGGAAAAACACGCACGTAGATCACTTTTGACCTTGATTGGGTTGCCTGCATGTGCCAGTGGTAAGAAGATGGTGCAGCAGGAAGTTGTCACTGATGACTTCTGTATATACCTATAATTTTGTATAAACAACTGGGAGTTGAAAATGCATCAAAACAAAAGGTCAAGGAAATGACCAGCTTGTTCTTGAGTTAGGTTGTGTATGGACTATCACCGTACGGACCATGGAATAAGTCTTGCTGCAAGGAAACATAATCAGAATGTACAAAAGAGTAAAACCTTATAGATTCTATTTTTATAATATGAGGATGTGACGTTCCCTGTAGTTTTGTCATACCAAACGTTAACTTGTTGAAAAATGCGATGTGCCAACATAAAATTAGAACAAATAACCACCAACAAATTCTTAATTCTTAATTTTGGTATTTGGTCGATGTACCTGTGTATTTATTCCAGTTGTGCAAGTTGCTCCGCAGCTTCATGCAAAAGCCAGAGTACATGTCGTAGTAGTGGCTCCACATCACATAATTGGCAGTGCCTTCTAGCAGCAGCAGCACCTGTGAAATGAATGAACCCGATGTCCAAACTCCAAAGCATCCAAAGATTTCGGCATGCCAAGGTATAGGGTTCCCGACAACAAAACCGATGTTCTGCCATGCGCTCTGCAGGGTGCTTGAGTCTCCTGGCATGGACTGGCATGGCAAGTTATTGCGGAACTGCACCCACATGACATCGAACAGCCGGTTCCTGGTGAGGTCGTTGTAGTAAATGGACGGGCGTCCATACAGTCCATCACCAAGTCATTCTGTAACGGAGACAAGGACACGTCTTACCGAGAAAGGACTGTAAGGACATGTTCCTTGCCTGCACATCGGACGGCGACGAGGGCACCACAGTCCATGGCCCAAGCTGAGCAACCATTTGACGCGATTGGCTGGAGACCTGGAGTCTCCTATGCGTTCACCTAAAATCCCCTTGAATGGTTCACCGTGCTCCAGGCCGATCATTTCTTCCCCTCCGACCATGAACCATGCCGAACGGCTCGCCGTGCTCCAGCCTCCAGGCCGGAGGAAAAGGAGGAGGTATTAAGGGTTATAGGGTGGGTGGCGGGCGGCAAGCTTCGGCAAGATTCTTGGTGGCGCTGGTGCAAAGTGGTAGGCAGCCGGGGGCGGGTTAAGCCCGTGCAGACGATCGGTGGTGGTCGTCCATGTGAAGCCCATGCGAGAGCCAACGACGCACTATGGGCATGTGACTGTTCCGTCAGGCACGGTGCAATGGCACAACATCCAAGCCCATCTTGGCATCGAGGTCACGCCGGAGCTCGTTTTTTGCGGCTGCAACTCGATGAGAAACAGGTGGGAAGATGAGATGCGTCGGGATGTGAGAGACAATGCTTCTGCCATTTGAGCTCTTCCTCCAGTTATAGAACGAGAAGGGATGCGTCGTTCGTTATGAATAGGAAACGATGGGTTGCTTCGGTGACTATGACTGCATTGCATCAAGTAAAAACTAAATCCTTAGGAAACGATGGATGCATGCTACTCCTAAGAAAAGTTGAATCCTATGGAAAGGACGGGTCACTTCAGTGACCAGGATAGTTGTGTACTAAGGAAAAACCGAGTCCCATGATTTATCTGATTGAATTGTGTAGGCGGCAGATGTAGGGTTAGTGATGAGATGGCTGCAAATGGAATCAGTTTTTGCTTAGATGGCAAGTTTGCTGATGTGGATAGTTTGCATGCCGAGAGAAATATCATAGTGGGGATGAACTATTTAGGTATTATAGATTCTCATTGAAGTGATCTTGCTTTCTAATGTAATTATAAAAGTCATAAAGGCATTGACTAGGATGCATATTATAAGGATTGTCATTGTCATTGAATTTCATTAAAGAATTTACCTCTACCACCTTAGGTGGTGGTGTATCAAGCCCATGTATTTCTTCAATAGGAGGTAAATTTTTAACATCCTCAGCTTTAATATCTTTTTCCTTCATAGATTTCTTTGCCTCTTGCATATCTTCAGGACTGAGATATAAGATACCCCTCTTCTTTGGAGCAGGTTTAAGCGGTGGTTTGGGAAGAGTCCAATCATCATAATTTTTCAATATGTTATTCAGCAATTCTTCATCTTGCCCAATAGTTCATTCCCTAAAAACACAACCAGCACAACTATCTAGGAAACCCCTAGAAGCATCGGTTAGTCCATTATAGAAGATATCAAGTATTTCATTTTTCTTAAGAGGATGATCAGGCAAAGCATTCAGTAATTGGAGAAGCCTCCCCCAAGCTTGTGGGAGACTCTCTTCTTCAATTTGCACAAAGGTAAATATTTCCTGTAAGGCAGCTTGTTTCTTATGAGTAGGAAAACATTTTTCAGAGAAGTAATAAATCATATCCTGGGAACTATGCACACAGCCAGGAGCAAGAGTATTATACCAAGTCTTAGCATCACCCTTTAATGAGAACGGAAATAGTTTGAGAATATAATAGTAGCAAATTTTCTCATCATGACCAAAAAGGGTGGCTATGTCATTCAACTTAGTAAGATGTGCCACAACACACTACAAAAAAAAGACACTTCCGTGATGATACGTGTTTGTCACAGTAGGTCACGTTTTCAGTCATGCATGTACATCCATGACAATTTTATGACAGAATCTAGTCATACCTGTGCTGTCGTAGAAGTGTACCATGACATTACCAAAGTTATCATCACGGAAGTGTCCACTTCCATGACGATAAATCGCGCGTCATAGAAGTGTTTTCGTCAAGGGTGACCGACACATGGCATCCACCGTAACGGCTCGCCGTTAAGCTATCGGGTCCGGTTTTGGATCCGATAACCCATTAATAGCCCGGACCAATGGTGATTTTCCACATGTAAAATTCTCATTGGCCGGAGGAAACACGTGTCTGCTCCTCGGTGGGCCAGATGTCGCCCGTCCATTGGAGGAGACATGCCTATGATACGTCTACACGTGGCAGGGCCCAACAGAGGCCCATATAGGTTAAAAAGGCCGGCCCAGTCAAAGGCACGTAGTACTTACTCAGGTACTAGTGGGCCAGCCCAATAACAGCCTGTTTAATAAATGCCCATTTACAACCCGAAGCCAGATCTGGCCTGTTAATTGTTCGCCGAATATTTGGGCCCAATTACAGCCCAGTGAATTTCGGCCTGTTAGAGGCCCGATGTAGACATGGGCCCATTTCAGCCCGGTGTGTCTTTCGGCCTGGGAATGGCCTGTGCTGCCCATGGGCCATATATGGTCCAACGCGACATCTGGCCCACTAACGGCCCATGATAAAGGTGGCAACAGTTCAGCCCAAGGTGACTTTGGGCCTGTTAAAGGCCTATCGTATAATTCGGCCTGTTGATGCATGTACTAAGCTTTCGGCCTCTTAAAGGCCCATGATATGAGTGGGCCAACTAAGGCCCAAGATATGTTTCGGCCTGGTAACGACCCGTCATATAACTGGGCCAAAAAAGGCCCGGTCTACATTTCAGCATGCTAAAGGCCCGTCAACGACTAGTGAAAATTGAGGCCCAACATGCATTTCGGCCTGCTAAAGGCCCATAGTTTCTTCTGGGTCGTAACAGGCCAGTAGAATATTCAGCATGTTAATGGCCCAACGCTACCTGGGCCAATCTAAGCGCTGGGTCCACAAAAGGCCCAACTAAAATTTGGGCCGAATATAGGCCGGAGTAAGTTGTGGGCCTGGCGCAAAGTGTGAAGGCCCCAATGGCCATTCGGGCCCAAGAAAGATGCAGGTCGGCCCAATTGCGGCCCGCTAAAAACCAGGCCCGTTAGAGGCGAATGTTTCGGCCCGGTCGACTACATTAGATTTCAGATAGCGAGTGATGGCAGTAACTAGTAGGAACTAAGAACAAACCTACTCTATACAATAAAGAAATTACCGCATAGTAACTTAGAATAAACCTACACTATACAATAAAGGATTTATGGTATATTACATCCACTGGGCATCGAAGTTCACTACCAGTGATCATAAAGCGCAACGAAGAAGCAGATTACAAAAACTGGGCACCATTGCAGCGTAACAAAATAATACTAAACCGAGACCACTTCCAAGACAGTTCAAGAAAGATTAGCCTTGCGCGGGAACTGCTGCGCAAGCTGCTGAGCAAGGCTGTGAGACCGGCCTAGCATGTCAGTCATAGCTTCCAGGTGTAGCTGTTTAGCAATGAGGTTCTCATTGGTGTTCTCCGCAATCTTTCTTAGAGATAGGACTTGAAGTCGAAGTTGAGTTGAAGAATGCCTTTCTGCTAGAACTTGGGACTGAAGAAGTCAAACTGATTCCGACAGCGAATTCCCTGAGCTTGTCTGACTCCTAGTCTCAAGTAACTTGAACACTGCATCAAGACAAGGCTTTGGGGTTGTCTTGCTATCTTCAAGATGTTTTGCCTTGTTTGCTGCAATACATGTTGGGTTTGTCTCACAGCCTTCAGCAGACTTGTGCATGCCATCAGGCATATCACCCTGAAACAAGCAAAGAGATGACAGGTTTTCCACGTGTATAAACAAAGATGATAACTGTGCTGTTGTAGGATCGAAAGTATGTCTAGAGGGGGGTGATTAGACTACTTGACCAAATAAAAATCTAGCCTTTTCCCAATTTTATTTCTTGGCAGATTTTAGCAACTTAGCACAAGTCAAGCAATCAACCTACACATGCAATTCTAAGAGTATAGCAGCGGAATGTAAAACAATTGCATATGAAGGTAAAGGGATGAGTTTGAGGGAGCAAACGCAATGTTGACACAGAGATTTTTTATCCGTGGTTCCGATAGGTGGTGCTATCGTACATCCACATTGATGGAGACTTCAACCCATGAAGGGTAACGGTTGCGCGAGTCCACGGAGGGCTCCACCCACGAAGGGTCCACGAAGAAGCAACCTTGTCTATCCCACCATGGCCGTCGCCCACGAAGGACTTGCCTCACTAGGGTAGATCTTCACGAAGTAGGCGATCTCCTTGCCCTTACAAACTCCTTGGTTCAACTCCACAATCTTGTCGGAGGCTCCCAAGTGACACCTAGCCAGTCTAGGAGACACCACTCTCCAAGAAGTACAAACAGTGTGTTGATGATGAACTCCTTACTCTTGTGCTTCAAATAATAGTCTCCCCAACACTCAACTCTCTCTCGTAGGATTGGATTTGGTAGAAAGAAGATTTGAGTGGAAAGCAACTTGGGGAAGGCTAGAGATCAAGATTTATGTGGTTGGAATGGAATATGTTGACCTCAACACAAGTGTAGGTGGTTCTCTCTCAGAAAATATGTATTGGAAGTGTAGGCATGTTCTGATGGCTCTCTCCACGAGTGAAGAGTGGGTGGAGGGGTATATATGGCCTCCACACAAAATCTAACCGTTACACACAAATCACCAAACTCGGTGGGACCGATTCAGAGAACTCGGTCAGACCGAATTGGTTCATAATGTGACCGTTGTGTGTTTTGGTGGGACCGGCACGTCAACTTGGTGGGACCGATTTCATTAGGGTTAGGGCATAACGTAATCTCGGTGAGACCAATTACACAAACTCGGTGGGACCGATTTTGGTAATAGTCAAACAGAGAGTTGGTCAGGCAAACTTAGTGGGACCGATTCGCTCATCTCGGTTGGACCAAAACGTTACGAAAAGGAAACAGAGTGTTTGCATTGCAATCTCGGTGGGACCGATCGCTCATCTCGGTTTGACCGAAACGTTACGAAGGGAAACAGAGAGATTACAATCCCATCTCGGTGAGACCGAAAAGACTAGGGTTTCTGGCAGTGGCTATGTCAACTGAACTCGGTGGCTCCGGATGGAAGGAATCGGTGGGGCCGAGTTGGATATTTGGTGTGGGACATATGTGGATATGAGAAAGTAGTGGAGGGTTTTGGAGCATATCACTAAGCATTTTGAGCAAGAACCTCATTAAGAAACACCTCATCCCTTCTTAATAGTATTGGCTTTTCCTATAGACTCAATGTGATCTTGGATCACTAAAATAGAAAATGTAGAGTCTTGTGCTTTGAGCTTGAGCCGATCTTTTTTCCATAGCATTTTGAAGGGTCCACTTTCTAATCCATGCCATGCCAATCATTGAGCTTTCCTGAAATATTCATCTTGAAATAGCATTAGCTCAATGAGCTATATGTTGTTAGGAATTACCAAAACCACCCAGGGATAGTTGCACTTTTAGCTGTCAATTCCATCCAATTTCAAATTAGAAAATAAAGAGTAAGTTCAAAATATCAATAGCATAATTTGGCATTGTTCATAATGTGGGGAGCTTCACCACACTACTGGATTACCATGTCAACATAACAAGCATGGATGAAGGGCAAAGACAACCATTGTATCTATTTGGGTTAATGTGCATGGCATGTTGTTCATATCATCAGGCACATCAGTAAGATAAAATAGGAGATGACAAGGTGCATACGTGGGCTGCTTCACCACACACTGGATTATAGATCCACAAAAACAAGCATACATATAGGGAGTATTGAGTAATGTGCATGGTATGAATAAAGAATTTGGTTTTACAAATAAAACTTGGAACTTACGGTTCTTGTGAACATGCATTTTGATAGAAACAGCAAACTAAATAGCAGTAAACGATAGGGAGTATGAGCAAATTAAAGAACAGTTGAGGATAAAGGCTTTAGAAGGACTGACTTACATTAACAGTTAACACCGGCTTTATAATGCCCTTCTCCATGTCAAGGGAAGGATAACTCAAGAATTTCAGCACAGAATCTTCTTCATAAGCATTGCATGTACTCTACATTTTGTAGCGAGTAATTATAGATATGATAATACTGGAAGGGATAGAGGATAATGAAGATAAGATGCAGATTCATGCTACATAATCAACTACCAATCCCTGGAGGTACAAGCGTTACAGGACAAAATGTACTGACAAGACCAATGGGCTACACTTCTGCACTGGCATTGTGTGTGTATTCAACTTTTTGGTAAGATTAAATATAGATCTGATATCTTTTAGTAAATGGTGGGCGAGGGAGATAACATGCAGAATACTACACAATGAACCAATCCCTCCTCCCATAATACAAGAGTGTTTTGAACACTGGTGTACTGTACAAAACGTTCTTATATTATGGGACAGAGGGAGTAGCTGTTAATGTAAGTACAGTGATAGACGACGTTCAGTCCTTACAAGAGGACTGCAGAGCTAAACCTCTTCAAAAGCATTGGGTTGATTCTAAATTTATGTAAGAGTCCATACGGATCTTATAATGTCCGCCAAATGGACGATAACGAGGCTAACATGTGCAGTGATGCTACATAATCAAACAGCTATGAAAGTAAGTATGGTCATACAGGGCAAGAGGTACTCACAAGAGCAATGCAGTGTGCAGTATAGTTGCGAGATTTTGTGGTCCCTTGAGAATGAATGTTCTTCTGCTAACAGTTTTCGTACAAGTGAGACGTTAAGGCAAATGCAGAAATGTAGTTCAAATTGTGATGTGATATCATAGACAGTACCTTACGTTGCAGACGAGACCAATGTGTAACAAGATTATTCCAGTCACTGTCGGATAAATGTAGCACCGGAGACTTTACAGAAATTTCGTTTAGAGGCTTGCCATCGAAGTGCGCTTGCCTCAGGTAGGAACGATACTTCATCAACGAGTGCTTGAAAAGCGCAACCAACCCTTACTCATCTTGACAATCCAGTTTGGTCCTCGCCTATTTAAAAGAATGAAATCTTCTGTCTTCTGTCAGCAAAAACATATGCAGTAATTACCATGAATAACATTAGTACATTACTTACGCGTAAGTTGCGGAGGAAGACTAGAAATTGTTCTGTGTGTGCGGTATAATCTTTCCATGAAGGAAAGATGCACACAAAGTTCCTGACAACAATATAAGATTCGTCTTCTAAACTGGGAAGAAATGGAACAAGGGTCCTATTTGCTGCAATTGGGGCTCTCTCTGGTTCGAAAAGGGATTTGGCAACTGGATTTGGTGTACTCTTTGCTAGAATGGGGGTTTTGTGTCGTAGAGCTGGTGCTATGTCAACTGGCAGCATCATACTGTTTGCTGCAGTTGGGGTTTGCTGAGTTGGGGCATCAAAAATGACCAGTGTAGTAGGGCTAGAGTCCAGTGTAGTAGGGCTATAGTCTGCTAGAGTCGGGGTGTTTTGCGGGTCAGGTGATATTGCAACTACACCTAATGGGCTATTAGATTTATCAGGTGTCACTACCTTTTCCAAATACTTTGCTTGTGCTCCTTCGCGATCAGAAATCGCCCTCTTCCTTTTGAACGTCTGATACACAAGAACATCATTTGAATTGATAAATATGGTATGATGACAGATGGAATATGTACTGAAAATGGATAGGCAGGGCGTATTCACATACACGATGTGTAAACTAAGCTAATGGCAGTGCAACAAAGTAGAAGCAATGCAAAACATCAGTTGCAAGATATGTGCGACCAATATAACCGTGGAAAGTTAGAGAAAGCACCTTGATGGGTGAATAAGATAGGGCATCTGCCTCTGACTCCTCCACTAGGGACCTACATTGACTTAGGTCTCCCTCTAGCTCAGAATCACTGTTAGGATCATATTCTGAGCATGAATCTGTAGGTGGAGAGCGTTTGCATTGCATTGCATCAAGACTTGATTTCAGTCCCTTAATGCCAAGTTTGACAGCCATGGCATTGTTCTGCTTTATTCTTTTCATGCGCGCAAGCTCATAATCATTATGATGTTGTTCAGAATCTGAGATTCATGAAAACATAAAAAGTAGTCAGATTATCTATGGAATGCATTGCGGATTCAACTCGAAGAGTGTCTCCCTATAAACCCCTGCATATGCAAAGTTCACCTCCCCCCAACCCTGCTGACCAGACCACACACAGAAATACAAACCCCTTATGTCTCTATAACAGGCAGACACACATTTCAAAACTGAAGTAGGAACATTAGAATCATATCAAATTCGTATTTGAACAAATAAACCAAGGAATTATGAGTGGCATAATGTTTAGCTTCAAGGGTGGAGTGTTGGTAGTGCGACACAAAGCAAGTAGGCAGATTGTATTCCATGTAAAAGATCGTAGCCCACTCTTCCGACCTCATGGTGGGCCACGCTCGCTCAATCTCTCTCTCTCTCCCTCCCTCTCTCTCTCTGTCTCTCTTTGTATGTCTCGATTAACCTCGCTCTTTCTCAGACACAAACGATATATCCCCATGTTTGAGCCCAATTCGACATATTCATATTGTATACTCTCTCACACATATTGTCTATCTAGGTCACTCTCTCCAACCCGTATCACTCTTTCGATCATACGACGACCCACACTCGCCCAATCTCTCTCCCTTTATATATGTAATCGATTGACCTTGCTTCCTCCCACGCACAAAATATATCTACATGTCTGTGACTGGATCATCTCTCAAGCTCTAGCTTACAGCCCTCACCCTTCCCAAAAGCTCAATCGGACAATGTCGGGTGGTAGGTGCGACATATGCCAATGGGTGGCTTATCATGGTGGGTGCCAGTAAGACGTCACCGGTGCCTGGAAACGGGATGAGGCAAAGACATGCATGCCGGTGAATCTTACCCAGGTTCGGGGCTCTCCGGGGAGATAACACCCCTAGTCCTGCTCTTAGGGGTCTCCGCATGATCACTAGATCGGAAAGAGTAGCTACAAATGCTCCTAGAGCTGTTGGGTTCAAGGGAGAAGAAGAGCAAGGCTAGCTCTCACTTCCCTCTCTCTTTGGTGTGTGTGTATCTCTAAGAAGCCAACCTTTGCATGGGTGCCCCGGGGGGTTTATATAGGCCTACCCCCCAGTGGTACAATTGTAATCCGGCTGGGCGCTGGTCCCAGCCGTCAGTGTCTACGCTCGCCGGCTTCTCCGCCGGCCGTTGGGGCCCGCCGACTGGTGGGTCCCGCCGGCTGCCGGCCTCTTGGTCGACAGGCCGGCCCCATCGCCTAGGGTCTTGTCGGCTGCTGCTTACTGTAGCCTCGCCCCTGATGACGAGGGCTCCGTCGAGGTAAGCGTGGCTACAGTGTGCCGCCTCGAGGGCTCTCACTGTAGCCTTACCTCGTCTTGTCTCCTTAATGTGGCACATGCTTCGAGGGAGGGGGTAGCCGGCTTCGGGGGGCCGGCTACACCCTTGGCCGACTGGGGGAGGCCGGGCCGCCTTCGCGCCTCTCTCTGGCTGAAGGGGCCCGCCGCCCGTGGGCCGTACTGGCGTCTGTCGTGGGTGACGTTGAGGCCAGCATGGCTACAGTGCCGAGCCGGACGGGAGATGGCCGTCCCGTACGGCGTCCTGTGGCCATGCCTGCCTCGGGCTTCGGGGGTAGTGGGCCGCACTGTGGCCACACCCCGTCTTGTCACCGTTATGTGGGTGTAGTTTTGGTGGGTGCGGTCTTGGCCGGCTTCTTGGAGTCGGCGTTCCTCGTGGCCGGCTCTGGGGAGTCGGCGTTCTTCATGGCCGGCTCTAGGGAGTCGGCATCCTCTATGGCCGGCTTCCTGGAGTCGGCCATCCCGCGGTTATCTTGGGGGGAGGTTGCTGAGGCTGGGTCGCTTTCTGAGAGTCGGCTTCAGAGGTAGTCGGTCGGGGAAGGCGGCCCAATGCTTGAAATGCTTGAAGGCCCAAATGGCCTGATAATTTTTGGAATAGCCAGGGGCAGTCGGTTAGGCTACCCGTGGCTATTTACTCCGACAGTAGTCCCCGAAGCTGATTGGGCTTCGAGGTTGGGTGGGAGTCGAGAAGCTCAATCAGCTTCCTATCTTGACAAGCCAGCAGCTGGGAGCCGACTTTGGTTGGGTGCGCTGTCTCGGCCAAAAAATTTGGAGTCGGAGGGCGGGAGCTCGCCAGCGCGTGCACCGGGCCGCGGGCCGGCCACTTGCCGCCTGCGAACCACGTGGCCTCTCTTGGCCAAAAAGCCTGCCAGCCCACGCACGCGACGGGACGTCGCCCCAGGGTGGGGGCCCGCCACGCCCACGCCCGGGCCCAGGCGTGGATTCTCTGCAGCCCGAAACCGCCCGCACGTCTCCCTGCGGCAGTTTCGGCACGCTTTTAGGGCGTAATAATCGTGAGGCATGGGGGAGTGGGTGCGTTTAATCCCACGTCTCACCCCACGTCCGGCCTCCCCGGCTTCACCTCGCGAAGCTATAAGTAGGGGGAGAGGGAGAGCGGCAGGCTCTCACATGCTCCTCCTCCTTCCACCATCTTCTTCCTCCTGCCCTTTCTTGCAATAGCGCCTCGCCGCCACGCTCTTCCACCACTTGCTCCATCGCCGCCGCGCTCGTTTTCGCCATGCCCCCCGCCACGGAGCAGTACGGCGGGGATTGGGACGGCTCCAACGTCCACGAGGATCACGTCGAATTCCTCCGCAAGACGCGGCGGCTGCCCGGCGCGGACAAGGTGGAGGTTCGTCTCGCGCCGGCGAAGGAGATTACGCCGGAGCCGCGGGAGGGCGAGCGGGTGGTCTTCCGCTCGCATTTCTTACGCGGCATCGGCCTGCCCGTGAGCGCCTTCATCCGCTCTTGGCTCGAGGTCTACTAGCTCCAGCCGCACAACCTCACCCCGAACGCGGTGGTGCTGTTGTCTGCCTTCGTCACCTTGTGCGAAGGCTACCTCGGCATCCTCCCTACCCTCGAGCTCTGGGGGAGTTCTTCCAGTCCAAGCTGGGCACGCGCACGCAAGGCGTGCCGGCTCAGAGTGGCGCCTTCATCGCGATGCGGAGGGTGGCTGCCGACAACCCCTTCCCCATCATCACGCTGATCCAGTCGGTGAAGCTATGGCAAAAGTTATACTTCTACGTGAAGAACGTCGCCCCGCAGGGTGACTACGGTAATCTGCCGGCTTACGTAGCCGGCCCACCGGCGGGCAGGCGGCCCCAGTGGTCCTACCGGGCCGTGACGCTGACGCCGGCTGGAACCGCAGCCGTCGCCCAAGTGCGAGCGATGACCCAGTCGGAGGGCTTGTCGGGGTCCGACCTGCTGGCCGCCTTCGTCACGCGTCGGGTACTCCCGCTCCAGAACCGCCCTCATCTGATCTGTCAGATGAGCGGCCAGCTCGATCCAAGCCGGATGTGTACAAAGGACACGCCGCACGACGAGGTGGCCTATATAGTGAACTACCTCGCGAACTGCAAACTCTCCGCAGAGTGGCAGTTCGGCAGGGAGCCATATAGCCGAGCCAATCCGCCGCCCACGGTATGTTCTCCTTGTCCCTTCTTCTTCTCTCAGTTTTGTCGCCGAGTTCCTTTGGCCGACTCTGACTAGTCGTCTTGTCTTCGACAGAGCCCTCTTCTTCGGCCTGCCGGCGGGTCGGACGCGGAGCGCCGATTCGTCCCCGACCGGACGGAGCACGATCTGGAGGACCCCGACTTGGGGGCGGCTGCTATGGACGACAACACCGAGCCGGGTGGTGGCCGAGCCGGCGGCAAAGCAGGCGGCTCCGGGCATGGAGTCAGCTTCGACGACTGGCCGGACGACGATGAGGCCGAAGTCGTCCCGCGCCGTCAGCCGGCGTCTGGCCGCGACGCGGGTTCCTCCGCTGCACCGCCTGCTCGGGGCGGCGGGCAAAAGCGTCGTGCCGCGCAGGGTTTGTTCGGCAGTCGGACGAAGAAACCCCGAGGCGGGGCAGCGGCGACTAGGCGGGAGGAGAAGGCCGCGAAGGCGGCTCGCTTCCGCAAGACGGTGAAGCAACCGCAAACGGTGTCGGCGTAAGTTCAAACTCCTTCGTGTGCTCTTTTTTCTTTTCTCTGGTGGCTCCTGAATCCTTGTCTTTTTCTCCAAACAACCAGAGCTCCGTTGTCGCTCGAGCGGGCGGCTGCTGCCTCCGTCGTTGAGTCGCCGAGGGGATCTGGGAGCACCACTAGTCGCGTGGACCCCCAAGCCGACCTTCAGGCGGCGACGGAACGGAACGCACGGGAGGTGCGGGTGGAGCAGGAGGCGCGGGAGGCGAAGGCACGAAAGGCGGCCGCCGCCCATGCGGCGTAGGAGGAGGAGGAGGCGGCGAAGGCGCGCGCCGACGCCGCAGCCAAGGCCCAAGCGGAGGCTGCAGCTGCGGCGATGGCGGAGGGGGCCTTATTGGTCACCCCACTGCGCGTTGCAGCGCCTGGGGCCCCGGAGCCCCCGCCAGAAGAAGCCGGCGGTGACCAGCCGGGGCTGGAGAGGGACGACGACGTCGTCATCCTGGAGAGGGCCCCGGTGCCGACCCCGCCGACTGGGGCGGCTCAAGGTGGCCGGCCTGATCTGCCGCCTGCGTAGTCGGCGGGGGGCGAGCCAGCCGGGAGGACTGAGCTGGCGGTCCGGATGCCGCCGAGCCGGCGCGCGGGGAAGGCTGCGTCAGAGCCACAGAAGGCCGCGTCGGAGCCGCAGCCGGCCGCGGGCTCCAGCTCGTCGGCCCAGGACGTGGAGGTGGCCAGCGCCACCTCGGGGTGGACGCCGGGCGGAGGGACGGCCGTGATGAACGTGGCCGCGCAGGACGTCCGGACCCGGCTCCAGGCCCAGGCTACGGCGCTGAGGCAATATACCGACGAATTCCTTGCGATGCGGGCGGCCATCCAGGTTAGTCTACCTATCTTGCTTCTTCTTGATCTTGGTTTCTTCCGTGGGGGCGCGTCAGCGCACCCACTGGGTGTAGTCCCCGAGTTCCGAGTCGGCTGCTGAGCAGGCGGCTTGGAACTTCTTAGTGGATTTGGCTTTTGCTATTCTTGTTCTTACTTCGATCTTCCGCCTGTCTTGCAGGACTACCACAATCTTCGCGCGGCTGCCTTCAACTCCCAGGCTCGGGAGCTGACCCAGAAGACCGCCGACCTAACCGAGAGCCGGGGTAAGTGCTTTGTTCTTTATCTCACGTGGGGCGCGTCAGCGCACCCACTGGGTGTAGTCCCCGAGATTCGGGCCGACTGCTGAGCAGTTGGGTCGGATCTTCCTTGACGACTTCCTCTTATTGTTTCTTATTTTTCTACCATCCCTGCAGCGGCCAACGCCAGTCTGAGGGCACAGCTGGGAGAGTCTCAGACTGCCCTTCGTCCCAAGGAGGCCGAGTTTGCCGCCTTGGTGCAGGAACGTGACCGCCTGGCCAAGAGGTTGGCCGACCAGGAGGAGGGCCACAAGGCGGCTCTGAAGGCGGTGCAGGACCGCGAAGCCGCCCTCCAGGCTGTGTACGAGACAGAAGCGGCTGGCTGGGCTGAAGCAAGGCAGACTCTGATCAATGGCTATGGCCAGATCGAAGATCTGGTTGACGGTAAGCCGCCTACTTCTTTGTCCTTTCTTGCCGTCTGCCGCTTTTGGCTTGTTTTCTGACTTGGTGTTTTCTCTTCATTCTCTTTCTTTCTTGCGCAGAGTACTTCCCTGGCTACGCTACCGCCGCCAACCAGATCATCGAGGCCCGCCGCCAAGCGCGAAGGCAGGCTGGCTTCGAGATTGCACCAAGCGCTGGCCGTTCGCTGGAGGAGCAGCTCTTGGCGATCCAGGCCCGTCTCCAGCCGGCTCACCGACTGCTCCGCCGGCTTCAGCGTGCCGGGGCGCAAGTATTGGCCGCCCTCTGGCCCGGCGAAGTGGTTCCCCGCACCCCCAGTCGGACTGCCGACTGGCTGGAGGTGGCGGTCGGTCGCTTCGAAGCCTGGAAGGCCTCAGCGGCTCGGTCCGGCGCCAGGCGGGCGCTGGAGTTCGTCAAGGCCCGGTACCCCGGCCTGAGTCTGGACCGGCTGGCTACCTGGCGGCAGCAAGCCGACACGGAGCTGGAGCCGGCGCGGCCGGCTATCATCCGGCGGGCTTCGGCGATCGCCGACCACACCGACACCAGCGTCTTCGCCCCTGAGGTAGATGACAACGGTGTCGCCCAGCCGGAGGAGTGGTTCGGGCTGAACCCGGCAGACGGTGAAGACTCGACGGAGGAGATCGACTCAAGCGACGAGGGCGAGGAGGAGGAGGAGGAGGGTGAAGACGCCGAGCCGGATGGTGGAGCGGCCGACCAGCCTCAGCCTGACCGCGCCTCCAGCACCACGTCACGCGCGGGTGCTTCGCCTGCCATCGGTGGTGACCAAGCCGAGACCCGCCAGCCGGCCACTCCTTCAGCCGGCGATGCCATCTCCACCGACCAGCCTGGCTCCCGCACCGCGCCTTAGTCTAGTCTGCTATCTTTTATTTTCCTGTCTTGTCACTTTTGGAACAATATTCTGTTAAGTCTGCACAATTCCACCCACTGGGGGTGTATTCGAACTTATGTCTATTGCCGGCCTGTTGGGGGCTTTATATGTATATACGACTTATGCATGCGTTTGGCTTTTCCTCGTACTTTGCTTTTCATCCTTCTGCTGTTTCCTTTGCCGCCCTCCCTTGGTTGCCGCCTCCCCAGTCAAACAGTTGCTCTGCAATCTGTGGCTGGAGGAGTGCTTGGCCAATTGGGGGGCAAGTACTCTAGCTTTGTTGGATTAGAGCTAAGTGTTTAGGAAGCCGGCCAGCCGGCTGTTCTGACAGCCGGCAAGCGTGGTTGGAGGCCGTCTTTTTGCTATATAAGTTCGTTAGTCCTTAGCCGTTTTTCATGTGGGCATCCTTTCTGCCTTGGCTCTTGCTAGTCGGACAGTCGGTTCTTCGAGCTGCGACTTTCAACAAGAGAAGACTCGGGAGCCGGCACACTACTTGTCTGACTTCAGGTAGAACTTTTAATATAGCTCAAGGCGGCCAGTCCCCGGGCCGACTAGTCGAACCCGGTGCCAGACAAGAAATCAGATGTAATAACACATTCATGGATATGACACTCGTCATTCATAGATAAATGAAGGCAGTCCCCGAGTAACGCTCGGGGGGCCTGTTGGTTCGTACTTGATACAAAAGGGTAGCATGATACATACTGCTTTCAACTGTAAAATCTTCTCAGAAGGTTCGCGTTCCATGGTCGCTCCGACTCCTTGCCGGAGTCATCTCTCTTGCGTGCTCTTGGTTTTTGCGCGTCGATCAAGTAGTAGGAGTCGTTGCCTAGTGCCTTGCTGATGACGAAGGGGCCTTCCCAAGGGGCCGAGAGCTTGTGCTGGCCGGCTGTTCGCTGGATCAGCCGAAGCACAAGGTCGCCCTCTTGGAAGGATCTTGTCTTGACCTTGCGGTTGTGGTAGCGGCGCAGCCCTTGCTGGTAGATGGCGGACCGGCTGAGTGCTAACAGCCGGCCTTCTTCTAGTAGGTCGACGCCGTCTTCTCTTGCTTCCTTCGCCTCCGCCTCCGTGTACATGGTGACCCGAGGCGAGTCGAACTCGATGTCGGTTGGGATGACAGCCTCGGCACCATATACAAGGAAGAACGGAGTGAAGCCGGTTGATTTGTTGGGTGTAGTGCGCAGACTCCAGAGGACAGCCGGCAGCTCATCAAGCCAGCAGCCGGCCGATCGCTCCAGTGGTACAACCAGTCGGGGCTTGATGCCGGAGAGGATGAGTCCATTTGCTCGCTCGACCTGGACGTTTGACTGCGGGTGGGCAACGGACGCTAAGTCCAGTCGGATGCCCTGCGTCGTGCAGAAACGTGCCAGTGCTCCTTTGGCAAAGTTCGTGCCGCTGTCGGTGATGATGCTGTGCGGCACGCCGTACCGAGTAGTGATGTCAGTGATGAATGTCACGGCAGTCGGCCCGTTCAGCTTCTTGATCGGCTTCGCTTCGATCCACTTTGTGAACTTGTCCATAGCGACAAGTAGATGTGTCAAGCCGCCGCGGGCTGTCTTGAAAGGGCCCACCATGTCCAGTCCCCAGATGGCAAAGGGCCAGGTAAGGGGAAAGGTCTTGAGTGCAGAAGCCGGCAGGTGTTGCTTGGAACTGAAAACTTGGCATCCTCTGCAGCTCTTGACTATCTCTTTGGCATCTTCCAAGGCAGTCGGCCAAAAGAAACCATGGCGGAAAGCCTTGGCCACAAGTGATCTTGAGGCTGCGTGGTGGCCGCATTCGCCTTGGTGGATATTCTTGAGGATTGCCACACCTTTTTCTGGCTCGACACAACGCTGGAAGACTCCAGTGACACTGCGCTTCACAAGCTCTCTGTTGATTCTGGCATATGCTCCATCTCGTTGTTGCACTAGTCTTGCTGAGATCTCATCAGCCGGCAGCTCTCTGCTGACCAGGAACTTGAGGATAGGCTGGGCCCATGATGGAGCTGTGACTTCTTCTTCTGTTAGTGTAGCCACCATGACTCGGGTGGGTGGGTTGGGTGGCATGGAGTTGGAGTCGGCCACCGCTTCTTGTGTCGCTGCAGTCCCCGGGCCGACTGCTGCAGTCCCCGGGCCGGGTGCGACTACGGCAGTCCCGGGGCCAGTTGTCGAAGTCCCCGTGCCGCCTGCGAGGTTCCTCCAGTCGGATCCGGCTGCATCTGGCACAGGCGGTACGAAGATAGAGTCCGACTCTGGAGACGGCTTGATGGACGGCTTGAGGAGGCGCTGGAGGGAGACGCCAGTCGGTATGGCTTGTCGGGTGGAGCCGATCCGTGCTAGGGCATCTGCTTGGTCGTTGTCGGCCCTTGGCACGTGAAGGAACTCGCACCCTTCAAAGTACCCGCTGATCTGCTGGACGAGGAATCGATAGCTCGCCATGTTCGCGTCCTTGGCGTCCCAGTCGCCAGACGACTGCTGGACCACCAAGTCTGAGTCGCCGTAACACAGGATCTGGCGTATGCCGAGCTCTTTGGCTAGCCGGAGCCCATGTACAAGCGCCTCGTACTCGGCCATGTTGTTGGAGGCGGCGAAGTGGATCTGCAGCGTGTACTTGAGCTTGTCGCCTTTGGGAGAGGTGAGGACGATGCCGGCTCCCAAGCCGGTGCGCATCTTGGACCCGTCAAAGTGCATCCGCCAATGGGTAGAGTCGGGAGCCGGCGGTAGGTACTGGGTCTCGGCCCAGTCGACGAGGAAGTTGGCCAGTGCTTGGGACTTGATGGCGGTGCGGGGTTGGTAGAAGATCGTGTATGGTGCCAATGCAATGGCCCACTTAGCCACCCGGCCGGATGCATCCCGTCTGCCTATGATCTCGGCGAGTGGGGCAGTGCACACGACCGTGATGGGATGCTCTTGGAAGTAGGGCTTCAGTTTCTTGGCGGCGAAGTACACCCCATAGCACATCTTCTAGTAGTGCAGGTAGTTCTGCTTTGAGCTGGATAGCACTTCGCTTAGATAGTACACCGGCCTCTGGACTAGCTGGGCTCGGCCTTCTTCCGGGCGCTGGACCACAACAACTGTACTGACTACTCGGCTAGTCGCGGCAATGTAGAGGAGCATGGGCTCCTTCTCAGTCGGCGCTGCCAGGACAGGCGGAGTGGTCAGCATCTTCTTCAACTCATGGAAGGCTTGGTCGGCTTGGTCATTCCACTCGAAGTGAGTGGACTTCTTCATGAGTCGGTACAGAGGGAGAGCCTTCTCTCCTAGTCGGCTGATAAAGCGGTTTAGGGAGGCCAGGCACCCGGTGAACTTCTGCACATCTCGCAATTTGGTGGGAATCTCCATCCTCTCGATGGCCCTGATCTTTACAGGGTTGCACTCGATGCCGCGTTCGGGGACCAGGAAGCCTAGCAGCTGGCCGACTGGTACTCCGAACACGCACTTCTCGGGGTTGAGCTTGATTTAGAATCGGCGCAAGTTGGCGAATGTTTCTTTCAGGTCTTCCAGCAGGGTGCCGCGCTTCTCTGTCTTCACCACAATGTCGTCTACATAGACATGGGCATTTCTGCCGAGTTGTTTCAGGAGGCATTTCTGCAAGCAACGCTGAAAAGTGGCACCGGCATTCCTCAAGCCGAATGTCATAGTCAGGTAACAGAAAGCTCCAAATGGTGTGATGAAGGCAGTCTTCAAGCGGTCTGCTGGGTCCAACTTGATCTGATGGTACCCTGAGTAGGCATCCAAAAAACTCAACAGCTCGCATCCGGCCGTGGAGTCTATCACTTGGTCAATCCGTGGCAGAGCAAACAGATCCTTGGGGCAGGCCTTGTTCAGGCTGGTGTAGTCTATACACATACGCCACTTGTTATTCTTCTTCAGTACCAGAACTGGGTTGGCAAGCCACTCTGGAAAAAACACTTCCATAATAAAGCCAGCGGCAAGGAGCCGGGCTATCTCTTCTCCTACGATTCTTCGCTTCTCTTCGGACAGTCGGCGGAGGGGCTGCTTGACCGGCTTCGCGTCGGCTCGGACATGTAATTTGTGCTCGGCGAAATCCTTCGGGACACCCGGCATGTCCTTTGGGGACCATGCAAAAATGTCTCGATTCTCACGGAGGAAGTCGACGAGCTCGCCTTCCTATTTACTGTCCAAGTTTGCCCCAATGACGGCAAACCTCTCCGGATTCTCCGGGTCCAGAGGTATCTTCTTCGTCTCTTTGGCAGGCTGGAAGGAGCCCTGCGCATCACAATCTTTGGGGTTGGGGGACAGGGCCGGCTGCTTGCCGGCCATGGCCACAACCCGCTCCAGCATCTTCTTCTCTTCTGCCACTACGAGGGACTCGGCCAGCCGGCTACTGGCCATGGCACACTCGATGGACTTCTTGTAATCACCGGCTACCATGATGATCCCCTTCGAGCTCGGCATCTTCATCTTCAGGTAGGCGTAGTGGGGCACAGCCATGAACTTGGCCAGAGCAGGTCGGCCAAGCAAAGCATGATAGGGGCTCTCCAGATCCACTACTTCGAACCAGATCGCTTCTCGGCGAAAATGATCTTTGTCTCCGAAGAGAACATCCATCTTAATCTTGCCGATTGGGGAGCAAGACAAACCGGGGACGATGCCATGGAACACGGTCCGGCTTGGCGTAAGCTGCTTTGCCTTGATGTTCAGCTTCTCCATGGTATCGCGGTACAGTATATTGATACTGCTTCCGCCATCTATCAGGACGCGGGAGAATCGGGCAGCTCGCCTCTCCGTCGCGAGGGTGACATCCAAGACCAGTGCATAGGAGCCAGGGGATGGCATCACCTCTGGGTGGTCGGCCTGGCTCCAGCTGATTGGCTTCTCTGACCAGTGCATGAACTCGGGAGCGCTAGAGGCGACTGCGTTGACCTCTTGATGCTGACGGCGCCGACTACGCTTGTCATCGGCTTGGCTGGTGAAGACGACGTAGGCAGCGTGCTCTTCAGGGAACTCGTCTTGGATGGCTCCGGCTGCCGGCCGAGCCGCCGGCTGCTGGGGGGCTGGAGGCGGCGGGCCGGGAGGCGGAGGCGGCAACAACCCTTCGCCCTTGGAGATTCGCGTGAGGCAGTGGCATTTTCGGGTCGTGTGGTTGGACGGCTTCGCGCCGCTGTGGAACTTGCAGGGGGCGTCGAGAGTCTGCTCGTAAGAGAAAGCCGGCTGCCAAGCCGGCCTGCCACCCTTCTTCTTGGGAGCGGGCCGCTCTTCGGGCTGCTCATCTTCAACTGTGGCCACCTGCCGGCTGGTGGAAGGCGGCATGGGGGCCTTGCGCTTGTGATCGTTCTGGTAAGGGCGCCCATTGGAGTCGCCAGTCGGCGTCTTGGGAGCCGGAGCAATCACCTTCCCAGAGGCGTCTACTCGGAGCCCGGTCTTCATCGAGGAGTCGGCCGTGGCGTACTTGTCCGCGATGACCAGCAGTTCGTCGAGGGTAGCCGGCTCGTCGCAAAGGAGTCGGTGCTTGAGGAGGGTGCCCTCTCGGCACCCGGCGGTGAAGTACTCGATGGCCTGAACCTCGTGCACCCCCTCGCAGGAGTTGCGGAGCTCGGCCCACCGCGTGAGGTAGTCGCGGGTCAACTCATTGGGTCCTTGGACGCACAGGGAGAGCTGGCGAGGCTTGGGAGGCCGCTTGTACGTGCTGGTGAAGTTGCGGACGAAGACTTCCGTGAAGTCCAGCCAGCTGTTGATGCTGTAGGGCTTGAGGCTGTTGAGCCAGGTGCGCGCCGTGCCTTGCAGCATGAGGGGGACGTACTTCACGGCGACGCGTCGGTTGCCGTTGGCTATGCTGACAGCAGTGGAGTAGTCGATGAGCCAATCTTCCGGCTTCACTGAGCCGTTGTACTTGGGCGTGTCTCTGGGGAGCGAGAACCCTTTGGGGAAGGGCTCGTCGCGGATGCGGGGGCCAAAGCATGGAGGGCCGACATCGTCTTCTTCTTCTAACGCCAGGGATCGAGCAAGGCGGTCGATCCGGTGGCGGGCGTCGTTCTCGCCGACTCCTTCTCGGCGGCCTAGTCGGTCACCAAGAGTCGGGTGCGTGACGGGCGGCGGGGTGAGACGTCTCTCTCTTCGAGGCGGGGGAGGAGGCAGATTTCCTTGGCGCTCGATCGCTCGAGGGTGGCTTTCCGCGTCGCGCTCGATGGTGATACGAGTCCGGCTGCGGCTAGCAGCCGGCTCCTTGTCTTTCTTCTGGCGGGCGCCGCTCGCAGTCGGCGAGCGGGACGTCGCGGCGTGCTCTCGGCGCGGGGGATGACTATCGGCGCGGGCGCCGGCTTCGTGCCGTTCTGCAGCTACGTCGATCAGCTGCTGGATCCGTCTTGTCATGTAGGGGAGCTCATCGGCTCCCAGCCCATTTAGCTCTTCAGCGGCCGCCTGAGCGGCTCGCAGATTCTCGAGCGGGGTGGCGTAGACGGGGCGATCTGCCCCCAGCATGCTAGCGATAGCCGCGCCGCGCTTCTGGACGAAGCCGGCTCGGCTCGGCCCGCTAGGCGGCGGCGTACCGAAGGCGGCGCGGTCGATTTCACGCTGGTGGGCCTCGGTGAGGCGTCTCATGGAGGCTATCTTCTGGCCCTCCGCGACGAGGGCGAGGCGACGTGCCTCCAGGGTCTCGGCGTCGGCATCGGCCGGGATGGGGACGGAGAGGTGGTGCATCGCCGCTTGCAGGGCGTCGTGGGCATTCTCGCCCGAGTTGGCGACGTGGCTGATGACCAACACTTCGGTGACAGTGCTGCTGCCACTGTCAGCTCGAGGGAGAGGATCGTCGAAGACCACCATGTCGGAGGGGTAGGCGTCGAGCGATGCCGTGTGGGAGTCGACGAGCATCGGGTCGGTGGAGCCGACCGACTCCACATCTACAGCAGGCTCGCTAGAGACGTGAAGCTGGTCGAGGAGGCTGACGAGGCGGCTCTCGGGGTAGTCCGTGCCTGCGTCGGATGCAGGCTCGTCGGAGATGCGAGTCTCGCCGAGAAGATCGGCGAGGCAGCTCACCGCGCACGCGTCGTCGACGCCTTGCAGCGCGTCGAGGCAAACACCATCGGGCGCAGAAGGCTGGCTGCGCTCGCGGGGGAGGAAGAGGGTTCCCGTCCAGAACAGGTCTCTGGACGACGGTGCACCTGGCCCCACGGTGGGTGCCAAATGTCGGGTGGTAGGTGCGACATATGCCAACGGGTGGCTTATCATGGTGGGTGCCAGTAAGACATCGCCGGTGCCTGGAAACGGGATGAGGCGAAGACATGCACACCGGCGAATCTTACCCAGGTTCGGGGCTCTCCGGGGAGATAACACCCCTAGTCCTGCTCCGCGGGGTCTCCGCATGATCACTAGATCGGAAAGAGTAGCTACAAATGCTCCTAGAGTTGTTGGGTTCAAGGGAGAAGAAGAGCAAGGCTAGCTCTCACTTCCCTCTCTCTTTGGTGTGTGTGTATCTCTAAGAAGCCAACCCTTTGCATGGGTGCCTCGGGGGGTTTATATAGGCCTACCCCCCGGCGGTACAATTGTAATCTGGCTGGGCGCTGGTCCCAGCCGTCAGTGTCTACGCTCGCCGGCTTCTCCGTCGGCCGTTGGGGCCCGCCGACTGGTGGGTCCCGCCGGCTGCCGGCCTCTTGGTCGACAGGCCGGCCCCACCGCCTAGGGTCTTGTCGGCTGCTGCTTACTGTAGCCTCGCCCCTGATGACGAGGGCTCCGTCGAGGTAAGCGTGTCTACAGTGTGCCGCCTCGAGGGCTCTCACTGTAGCCTTACCTCGTCTTGTCTCCTTAATGTGGCACATGCTTCGAGGGAGGGGGTAGCCGGCTTCGGGGGGCTGGCTACACCCTTGGCCGACTGGGGGGAGGCCGGGCCGCCTTCGCGCCTCTCTCTGGCTGAAGGGGCCCGCCGCCCGTGGGCCGTACTGGCGTCTATCGTGGGTGACGTTGAGGCCAGCATGGCTACAGTGCCGAGCCGGACGGGAGATGGCCGTCCCGTACGGCGTCCTGTGGCCATGCATGCCTCGGGCTTTGGGGGTAGTGGGCCGCACTGTGGCCACACCCCGTCTTGTCACCGTTATGTGGGTGTAGTTTTGGTGGGTGCGGTCTTGGCCGGCTTCTTGGAGTCGGCGTTCCTCGTGGCCGGCTCTGGGGAGTCGGCGTTCTTCATGGCCGGCTCTGGGGAGTCACCATCCTCTATGGCCGGCTTCCTAGAGTCGGCCATCCCGCGGTTATCTTGGGGGGAGGTTGCTGAGGCTGGGTCGCCTTCTGAGAGTCGGCTTCAGAGGTAGTCGGTCGGGGAAGGCGGCCCAATGCTTGAAATGCTTGAAGGCCCAAATGGCCTGATAATTTTTGGAATAGCCAGGGGCAGTCGGTTAGGCTACCCGTGGCTATTTAATCCGATAGACAATATCTCTCCAGAGCATATATATCTTTTCAATGAATGCCGGACCACACTCACTTTGTCTCTCTATCTATATGTCTCTCGATTGACCTCGCTTTCTCACGTCGTATCTTCCACACATTGAAGCTACCTCTCCATCCCTCGCAAAGCCGGAGCTATTTACATTGCGAGGGGGACTCCAACCTTGGATTAATTTGTGGAGGCATTTATTCCGGTGGTAGATTATATTTTCATAGCATTCGGCCCACAACTACTCCAAACACCATTGCAACCCCCGCACCTCCCCAAATTGATTTCCCTCTAGCTCGGTCATCGCTCTCTCGCACGTCCTTTCTCGCCTTCAACGTCGCACCACGGTATTATTGCAAAAAACTCTGATTATTACAAATAAGCTACAAATCTACACACCGATAGTCCACTTGAAATGGAACAAATTTCTACCCACAAATTAAAGTGCCACAAACTACACACTGAGGGGCCCACTTGTCATGAAACAAATTTGGACCCATATACAAATTAAAAAATAAAGGACGAGGATCGAACATGCGACCAGGGCCTTCAAGCCGCATGTCAATAGGCAACATACATAGAACAACAATGTTTGTTGTACCCTCCTTTGTTCATATAATGTTTTTATATTACCACAGCCTATTTAATGGATAACATGTAATATTATTTTTAGTGCATTAGTGGGACCGGCTCGTTAGCACGTACTATTCGCCTTCACTTACCGGTGGGTTCCATGTGTGCTCTCTCTCTCCTCCTCTTCTGCGTTTAGATGCATGGGCAAACACGAAGAACTCGCGAGCGATGTTGCTGTTGACCATATCTGGACGCGTTCACAAGTTACGGCACCAGTTTCACGTACTAGTAGTACTAGTCAATGTGTACGTGCAATGCACGTTAATTTGGAAGTATATTAAGTGCATGCGGATATTAAGTAGGATATTATTTGCGTGTTATTATGTGATTAGCACTATTTTTGGCATGAAATTAACTGCACGCTAAACGTGTTGAGCGCTCGACATTGAAGCAGTCTAGGTCGCTGGATGAGAAGGAATACATGTGCCTTGATGATGTTTTATATTTAATTTGATACGGCTCTAGCAGAACATTCAATCGATCAAACCATAAATTTCATTCAGTCTGACTCCAACTTTACATTCATATGACGATCGATCTAAAATAAATGGAAATGATAAACGTTCGGATTTTAAGCATGGCAATCCGAACGTTTTTCATGGCAAATTTAGATTACGCGGCGGCGGCGGCATCTTGCAGTGGGAAGGGGCTCCTCTGCCGTGCTCTGTGTGTCGTCGGGCCACTGACCGATGGCGACGGCGACGGCGGCGTCTTGCGCCGTTGTTGGCGTACTCCTGGACGTTGGCCCTAGCTTCAAGGAAGGCCACAATGTTCTGGACTTCGATCTCCAGGAGCGAGTCAATTGGCGGGAGGAGGCGACTGGCGTTGGTGCAAGGAAGCGGTCGATAGCGCCATCCATGCCGGTGAGGGGGGCACTGGCACCCACGCGGGGATAGGCGCTGGCAACGGCGCGGCAAAGACATTCGTGTGCATGGGCACCGGCACGGACGCGCACGTCAGTGCATGCGCTGGCAGGTGCACGGGCACCGGCACGGGCGTGTGTGTCAATGCACGCGTAGGCGCATGCGCTGGCAGGTGCATGGGTGCGTGAAAGTCGGCGGGGACCTCGTGGAATCCCGTGGCATCAAGCTCGGCGACAATGTGCGGCTCCCAGCCCATCAATGCCATGGGGATGAGTGCTGGTGCAGTCGGAGCGACGGGAGCCAGAACGGGAGCGGGGACAGGCGCAGTGTCTTCCCGCAAGGCCGGTTCAAGCTTGTCCCAAAGCGCCTTATGTTCTTGAGACTCCGGCTGGGTGTCTTCCTCAGGAAACTGGAAGACTAAGGGCAAACCATCGTGATGCGGCATGGCGTACGTTTACATCAGGCTGGTTGGAGGTAGACGACAGGAGAATCGGAGAGGGAGAGAGAAGATTGTAGCGATACCGGGTAGTGCGGGGTTGATTTTAAACTGCGGCGCCGGCGACATTAAAAGTGGGAGCAGTTGGGACGAAGGAGGGCAGCGGAGCCTGGTCAAAGGGCTCACCTCCCGGTGAGCCTGCCGCAGCGGTCTGCTCGCACGCCTCCCTGTCAGCCGGCGCAGCGGTCTGCTCGCACGCCTCCCGTCGACTCACACGCTTGCTCGGACGGCACCTGCCGATGAGAAGCGGGACTCGTGGTGGCACGTAAACGCCCATGGTTTCAATAGTGAAAGCGTTCGCCTTAACATGACAGGTCTTTGTTCCAACATACCTTGGCTCTTCATTTGTGCAACTTCTCATAAGCAGCTTCTCTCAAATTGAAGAAAAAAATTACGAAGGAATATTTGTGCCATATCACGTGACCATGCTCAGTTTCATGAATTTCTGGTCACTTTTGGATTTTCTGAAATTTAAAATCCAGGATTCGAAACAACATCATAACATGCATCATGCAATAAATTTTCAAGCGATACATCTGTCCTATTGTATTTATTAAGAAAGGATTTGGTCAAACATTTTGCTTAGTTAGACTTCAGACAAGGTATATATGCAGAGTAAAACGATAATCCATCCGTACCAGTGCATTGCCTAATATATTAACTCTTTTTTTAGGGGTCCCTGATATATTAACTCAAGTAGTAATAGGCACGAACAAACAGGCTCAATTCTGTGCTCATCCTAGTGTAGTAGTAGTAGTAGTAGTACTAGGCAATGCAGTTGACGGGTGACCTTGTGGAGCGGCGACCGAGGGAATTGAACCGTGCTCGGCACGGTAGGTAACATTGTCTAGTTACTAAATCATCCCTCCATTGTTCATCGGTAGTCATTATGGACCGGGGACATGAGGGGAATTTCCTAGGGCTGGAATTCTGGCCGCTAGATATTTTGACTTGAAATGCGGAGGCTCGACTGGTTGGGGTTGGCTAATGTGCGTACCACGCACGCCACCAGAAGGACACGAGCCCGTTTTTTTTTAGGATTAAAACGAGCCAAGGTCTGGCCGGTACGCCGTTGGGTACCATTCGAGAATACGAAAGGAATCTTTTAAATTGCCAAACGAATCTATGTGTATTACAATGCCCGTATTTTCCTTGCAAATAGTAATCTCGACGTGGTAATTGATTTATGATGAGTTCTTGAATTAGAGTGAGTTTGCGATATAGTGATCTCAACGTGGATTTCACATTTCATGGTATCCCTAGTAAGTTTTTCATTGCAAATTCAAATTTAAAAGATGAACAATATGGTGGTGAGAAAACTTTGTATGTATCAAGCATATGCCCACACACACACACGAACACAACAACAATCCAATAAGTATAGTGCATCTATTTTTCCAAACCATGCATGTATGACACGAATTCAAAAATACTCCTTCTGTTCCTAAATATTAGTCTTTTAGAGATTTCAACAAGTGACAACATACGGAGCAAAATGAGTGAATCTACACTCTAAAATATGTTTATATACATCCGTATATGCCAGTCCATTTGAAATCTCTAAAAAGACTAATATTTAGGAACGAAGGGAGTAAAATGTAAGACATGCATGGTCCTCAATTTAATATTTAAAATGAACAGGAAACTGAAACATGAATATTAAGTCTAGTACTACAGTACATGCAAATGTGGCGTTTAGGCGGAGCTATGTAGATTGTCGGGGGTTAACCCCTCGACCTTAGATAAATTTGTGAAGCTCTGTTTAGGATTGTTTAGATTATATTTGTCCCTATCATAGCTCCCAAACACCGATTGGTTGTGCACCCCCCCTCCTCCCCGAGATAATATCATCTACCCCCACACCTTAGATGCTATATGCTGATACGAGTTGCTTGGAGCTTGTAGATCTGAGATATAGCAGCTCACGTGATGTCTTAATATTTTTACAGGAAACCTTAATGATTTTGAGAATTGCACACAATTTGTACAAAAACTACTCAGATGCCCTTGGATCCCATATCCAACGACCTCGAAGCTCGTATCACCGTAGCATCTAAGATGAAGGAGGACATCATATTCTCCTGTATGTAAGAATATCATGTGCTACCACACCTTAGATGCTTTGGTGATACAAGCTCTTCGGAGCCGTTGGATTTGTGACCCAACAACTCCTCGGTGGTTCGAATGGTTTTTTGCAGAAAATCCCCAAAGAGTTCGGCCACTGCTTACAAGCACAAAGACTGCTCAGATGCCATTCGATCTCAGATCAAACAACCTCGAAGCTCGTATAACCGTAGCATCCAAGCTGCGAGAGCACCTGATGTTTTCTCGCACGGGTGGGTACTCCCGCACCGTAGATTCTATGGTGATACGAGTTCACAGAGATCTAACGGCCCGCAGTAGGAGGTTTAATGTTTTTGCAATATACGACTGAGAGAGTTTGGGAATTGCGCAGAAAGTACAAGTACTACACATGTGCCATCTGATCACAGATCATATGACCTAGATGCTCGTATCACCGTAGCGGCTAATTAAGCTACGGGGAGCACCTAATATGAGCAACGGGGAGCCGTTGGATCCAAGATGCAGCGGCACCCACGAGGCCTGAATATTTTATTTGCAAAAAAACCTTTGGAGAGTTTGGAAATTGTGCATAATTACAAGGACTACTCCCAAGCCATTGGATGTCACTTCCAACGATGTAAAAACTTGTATCCAAGGTTGTTAGAATCGCGATTCTATTATATGATTCTACGACTTTACGATCCAAACTTACCCATCTGATTCTATGATTTTAGTTCATAAAATCTACGTTTGTACAATCCTGGTAGTAAAGATTCTACGATTTACGATTCTACCATCAGAGCTCTGATGCGATTCAAAATCGCGATTCTGACAACCTTGCTTGTATCACCATAGCATCTAAGCTGCGGGGTGGATGTGATATTCTATGCCATTGTCATTTTTGTTCGTGAACTTGCAAAATACGTGTAACTTGTGCCGTTACTTGTCTAACCGCGCAAAGTGTTTGTTCAAAAAAACCATCCTACACTGAAATATCAGAACAACACATGGGGGTCCCACTTTTCATTGAAGAAATTTGGACCTAAAACTAACAAATCTGAAAGACGAGATTTGAACTGGCAACCTGGACTACAAAGTGTAAGTCGATAGCCTAAAACAACAACGGTTGTTGGCTTTGTCCCATAACTTGATTTTATACAGTATTACGTTGAGTAGAGTAGAGGGAGAGCCTCGTCAACACGTGCATGACCATTGACTCACTTACTAGTGGGTCCCAGGTCTGCGATCTCTCTCCTCTCCGTCGTCTAACCTTTAGACGCACGGGCACACACGAAGAGCGGTGCTAGCTTGCCGTGGTGTTATTATATCTAAAAAAAGCTTGGAAAATAGAAGAATCGCCTACAACAAGAGACGTTGTGGCTGGTCAAGACGGAGCTAACCACACCTATCCTCCGTGCCACATTAGCATGATGAAGTTGTGTGGCTAGTGGGGTGTTTTCGACCGACTGGTTGGGTCCCAAGGTTGAAACATAGGTACTATTGCATCTGATATATTTTTACACGCACATTTTTCCTCCATGCCGAGACGTGGCACACCCTACCGCGCAGTTTCGGGGTCCTCCCGGGTGGTGCACGCATATATTCTTCCTTGCCGAGACGTAGGACGCCCTACCGCATGTTTTTTGGGTCCTCCTCGGCCGTAGCGCCAAAGCAAGTAAATGAGTCATCAAATCATGAAAGACCACCTTTCCCGCCGAGTACATCAGGGAAGCATGGTGGCTATCTAGTTGGGCTAGTGCGACCGATTAGCTAGGTCGCCGCCACATTAGTTTTTTCACCCTTTTTTTATCTCCTTGCCGGCAGGTAAATTTAAATATCCACCGCGGCATTGCTCTAGTCTTTGGGTGCGGCAAGCACGGCAGGATTTTTAATTTTTTTGATTGACGGGAGCAGGCGCGGCAGGATTTTTAATTTTTTGATTTACGGGAGTAGGCGCGGCAGTAATTAGTCACGAGACTCCGCCTGTAAAACCAACTGCTCCTTGATGTGAGAAGTCGTCAACTGGTGTTTTCCCATGGTGAAAACATAAAGATTCCCCGCTCCTCGGTTGGCTCCCTCCGCCTTCCCGTAGATTGCATTGCCTTTCAGCCGTTTCGTCCCCTTTGCTTCCTCTCCCCATTGCTTCTACCTGGTGCCATGGCGGCGCAGCAGACCACGGAGTCTGAGGTGAGGCGCCTGACATAGGAGCTCGAGGCCAAGGATGCGGAGCTCAGGGCCAAGGACGTGGAGCTCCGTGAGCTCAAGGAGGAGAGGAGTGCCATGCTCCTCCGTTATGTGCGGGATTTCACGGAGCTTCAAAAGCGGCAGGCGTCAACCACAAAGATGCTCGAGGCGTCGGCGGTGTTGCTGCAGAAAGCGGGAGATACGATAGGCCGTCAGGGGAGGCGGCTGGAGCGCGAGCGGGCCGATCGTGACGACGTCCAGGATCGCCTCAGCCACTTGGTGGACCAAGTTGCCACGCACGTGTTGCGGCTGCGCGATGCCTACTGTCGTGCCAGCGCGACCATGCCGGCCATCGGGCTAAACCCGTTCGACCACCCCGTCGACTTCAACGAGTTGCGGCTTCCTGACCTGGTCTCCTTCTTCACCTATATCTCTAAGGAGCTGAGCCGTCTCCGCGCGATGGTGGGGGCGGAGCTGGACAAGGAGGGGTTGCGGCCTGCCGTCGCCGTTGCCGGGCGAATCCTCTCAGGGCTCCGTCACCGGAATCCATTCGTGCCATTGGACACCGTCTTTGACGAGCTGGCTCCCATCGACCGGGAGCAGGCTCTGCGGGCCGCTGCACCCTGCATCACCAACGTCGTGTGCCTCGAGAAGCAGAAGGACTTCGATGGTGTTTAGGCGTCCTCTGCATGGGCATGTCCATGTCTCGGCGCAACATGACCGTTGGATCAAAATCAGATGGTGCAGATCAGTCACTGTAGCACAAAGCGTGTAGGTGTGTTTGGTTGCATTCTCATCTCAATATAGTTACATTATTGTTCATATAGTTGACATGCGCACAACATCATTTGTTATCGTCATATCTTACTCCTACACTAGCAACAAGATTATGTAGTACTGACGTATGAACCACCGCACATGCCTAGTAGTAGGAAAACTGTGTATGTTCAAGTGGCTACCATGTGTCGCACTCCTCCGTCGTAAGAGTGGAAACGCTTGTTGTAATCATTTTTTTTCTTCGGAAAAAACAGTGGACTCGCTCTACCATGCGCATCCTCCTTGATGGTCGTTGGGAACTTTGCTACTCACTTTCACCGAGGTGTGGGACAGCCATCATCAGGGTCCACCAGCCATGCACTAAATTACTCCGTAGTAGAGTGCCCAACTGCACGGTAGACTTCCCCGATTGAAGCGTCACGTTAATGCCCAATGAGCCGTCAAAACACAAAACCCCCTCCATTCCAGCAGTAAGTTGGACGGATGAAGCAAGCATCATTTCACTCTTCTCTCTCAGCTTCCTCTCTACCCAACCCTCGCTTCTCCCTCATCTTGTTCCTCATTTCTTCAAGAAAACCCCGACCTGCTTCTGCCATTGTTCTTCTCTCCCATAGAAGAAAAGGTGAGCGCATCAATGGTGTTGATTCTGGCCAAGGCCCGGTCTTGCAACCCCGAGACTGATCCTATAACTCCCTCTCTGTTCTTCTTTTGGGTTTGTGATTATGGTTTCTTTTCTTTTATTTCTATTTGACAGTTTCTTGATGGATGCTGGAGCACCGGCCGAAGTGATGTCCATGGCTCTGGCAAAAACCGTCGAGGCTCATGGCACGAAGAAGCGCAACCACCCCGCCGAGACTACCGCAGACAAGCTCAAAGCCATCGCCCTGTCCAAGCCCCCCTCTCCGGGATCCCTCATTAAGCAAGTCCAGGTAATATCTCTTCTTGACGATCTTTTTCTCGATCTTGATCGTGTTTTTTCATCTAACACGCAGTACTAGTACTAGTAGTACCACTTTCTGGGTGATCTTGCATGTGATTTTGTGTGCCAAATGGCGGTTCTAAGTTCCTCTTTTGACCAAAACATGCGAGAGGTTGACACTGATTTCTTATAGATTACTTTCAACTACTTTATGAACATCAATGCTACCTTTGAAGAGGGTATATTTGCATCAGTAACTTGTGTTATGGATATTGCAAGTAATCCCTCTGCTCTCATGCCTTTGAAGACATGTTCTACTGTCTTTGTTCACTCATTTCTGTGCGTATATGTAGTCATATATTGAGTAAAATATCGAGAATCATCTTATATTTCTGAATGGAGGTAGTAATAAAATATTTGGTTTCTGTTTGAATTAGAACCAGGTCTGCGGTGGAGATGAAGTTCTTAAAGTCATGCCGTGTGAACTAGTAGACCTGAGCATGAGTTGTACTGCTAAACTATCCAGCTGCTGTGTCCTTGTCGCCACATGTCCTAAACTAGTGTTTTCCTGTAGGATTGTTGTCAGGCGTGTTCTCGAGGTTGTACTTGACCACAACAATTTCCTGGTTGTGCCTTCGATTATGAAGGGTGTGGTTCTTGTAAATCTTCCCGACAAATCTGATGCGGCTTGTCTTCATCGTCATGTTTATGAGTGGAAAGACCACTCTGTTAGGTTCTCCAAGGTTGAGGAGATGGTGATGGTGCCGGTAGACATCTCTCACGAAGTCCATGGCCTAGTCAGTTATGCGGGGTTCATCCCGTAGGTCGGTGGCAAGAAATAGTCTGCAGAGTTTAATTAGTGCAACTTTGCTTGTCTGTAGTAAGTACTATTGTTTAGTACTTGATTTGTGTTTGTGAACCCTGTATTGTTTAGTACTGCCGCTTTTGGTGTGTGGTGAGTCCTGAGACCAGTCTATGTTAATGTATGTCCACTCAATTTAGTCTGCATATTTTGAAGTATCCAGATCATCTTTTTTGTGAGGACGGTTTATCAATTATGGTTACACTCCAATATCTGTATGCATTGCAGGGTTTATCGCACCCACCAGGATTTCCAGTCCCATGGATGTTCGGTCCATACGATTTGTCACAACCTTTGGACTGTCCTGCTTGTGGGAGTAGGCGGGGGCCCTGCATGCCACGCGTAGTTGGACGACCAATCTTCTGTTTAGTACATCAACATAGTGGTTTCCTGGTAAGGATTCACTCGTGTGACATCAAGTAAATCTTATAGATTTACTGTCTAGATCTTATTGATTTAATGTCATGTTTTCTTTCTTTTGCTGCAATTTTACGATGCAGGTTTTGCCATGTGATATTCATCACAGAATAAACTGTTGGGTTTGCTCTACGATGGATATGTTTGCAGGTTTCACTTATTATGCCGTGTCAGTAACGAAGGCACTGTCCATCACTTATATTACTGGAAAAAATTGGATCAGTCTGTTGTCTGAGTACAAGCTGAATCCCTATGATGAACTATAGTTTGGTTTAACAAACACGCCACAATTAGTCCTTCTCGCGTTTAAAAGAAATGAAGAAAAAGACTGGATCACGGTCACGGAGCCTAGTCAAGTTAGAAAGCTGATCATAGCAGATCAGACACGATCGCCGCTGTCTCGCACATCGGTACCACCTTCAGCAATGGATCAAGCACCGACAGTTGCTCTTGCACTGACAGTGGTAGCAGCTCAGTCTGATCCAGCTGAGCATTGCGCACCGACCGCGTCAGCGGATCAGGCTGATCTACAGGAGGATCGGGCATCGACACCGGCACCTGCTCCGACACCGGCACCAGCTCTACAAGGAGCACCATCTTCGGCAGCAGCAGCGGCACTACCAGTCGCACTGGCACGGGCACCAGCAACGGCTTCGGCACCTGCACCAACACTTGCACTTGCATCTGCTCCGGCCCGTGCAGCGGCAACGGAACCAGCAGTTGCACCGGCAACAGGCTGGGCTGCAGTTCGCACTTCATATACCAAAGTCCTTACAAAACTGACATGTCCACCTTCTTGGTAAGCATTGGCCGCCCAAGTGCTTCGTTCTTTTTTCTTTCCATGTTGTTTCACATGATTCACTATGTTGATCTAACTGTTTCTGTATGTCTTCTTGCTTGCAAATAGAGAATTCCTAGAGCAACGAGGGAGTCGTTCAACAATCCGGGCGACCGTGGCCAAGTTTCTCTTACCATGCGCAGCCTTGGTGTGAATGAACCTGCTTAATATACCGTAAGGACAAAGGATGGTCGCATGATGATTGATGTTAAAGGATGGTCAAGGTTCAAATCTAAATCATATCTTGCGATAGGGGATGATGTCAAAATCGAACTTTCTCGGCAAGGAGAGCTGGTCCAAATCAACTTTGAAATTCTTCAGTAGTAGCACGCAACTGCCGAACTGATCTATCATCCGAGAGATTTTGATGTAATACCCTGGCATGGTGAAACAAGTGTCTTGTGTGTATAAATAGTACGATAGTATCCTTGATAGAATTGCAACTCTGATTGCTTGTTAGGAACTGTCGTTTCATTTCATTCCAACAGCTGCCGTGCTTTATTCAATTTTGTGTATTCGCCTTGCGACAGCATCTAAACCCAGCACTGTACCGACCGCTTGCAATATGAAAAGCGCTGAGGTAGAACACATGGGCCCCCAAACATGCAGGCCCACCGGCCTGTGGCCCAAAGTCCAGAACCGTGAGCCTGTCTGAGTATTTCTCAGCTGAACCCCCATAATGCCCGTGCGTTGCACGTAAGATCAAGATGCATTTGTATGAGTATTTTATCTTGTGATAGAAAAGGATGAACAAGGGAAGGCCTTATTTGCAAATGTGGAGAGGTGTGTGGGTACTTTTTTGCAAAATTGCCATAGTTTCCTTCCTATCCTTCAGATATAAATCGGACGGCCTATATTGTACGATGGCAGGCACACCATCATCACCAACTCGTCCATACTGTGTTAAAAAACTCTATTTTTTATAAATATATATATGTTATATATATTCCCCTTGATTTTCTTATGTATAAAGTTGTGATATAAAAGATCTTTATATTTCTTTACAGAGGGAGTATCTCTTTGTCAAAAATATATTTATGTGTAACTAGTTACTCCTGTCTTTCTACTTCCTTTCGCTGATATGTGGGGCATCCGGCAACGGGGTCCACGTGCCATATGCACCAAATTAGAGTGCACAACTGCATGGTAGACACACCCCGATCGTAGCGCCGCAGTAATGCCCAATGAGCCGTCAAATCACAAAAATCCCCACCTTTCCAGCTTTAGCAGTAAGCTGGACGGACGAAGCGGCAATATTTCACTGGGCCTGAATCCCCTTCTCTCTCGTCTACTTGTTCAGAGAAAACCCCCGCTCGGCGATGGCATAGGGTTTTCTCATGGAGAACCTGGTACGAATTCTTCATCCATCCTTGATAAATCCAAGTCCCTTGGCCGCGGGTACTCCTAGGATGGCAGCCACCGCCGTTGATGCATTTTTCTTCTTACTGAATCTAGTGTGTTTCATTTGCAGTGCCCAAAGTGCAAGGACCCTATAGGTTTCTGCGCCCTCGGCGAGACGCCACACTTGTTCCTTCTCATCCTAACACGGGATTTTAGAACGCGCACAGTATGTTCCTAGAATCCTCTTTTCTATCCGGGAGGGTGGGGTTTTTTGAACATGCTGTCGACTAATTTGGAAATTTGGATTGCTATATTTGGATAAAAGGTACTAGTACCATGGTCAAATCGGGCGTGAAGGAGGAAATTATTTCTAGATTTGGATATAGGGAATATATTGTGTTCTCATATTATTTTTCCTGCAGTGCATTCCTTGCTCTGCCAGAACACATGTACTCAAGATGCTCGGCCTTGCCATAACTGAATACACCAGTTTAATGGTCACAGTGAAGACAAGCCATGGATATAAGTTTCGAGTTGGGTTCATGAACCAAGAAGATCCTTGCTTTTTTTATGGCCGAACTTGGATAAACTTTCTCAAGTGTTACGGACTGAAAGTTGGCGCACAAATGTTGATGGAAATAGCAGAACCTGGTCTCATCTTCACTGCGATCTTCCACCCCAATGTCGTTCCAATTGTTCATCCATGTTAGTTTTGTATCTGGTTCTTGCTTCTTGCCTCGATTACTTCTTAATCCACCTATTCTGTCTAACTAATCACAATTTAACTTTAGAAGTAGCAACGAATCTCTCACGAAGATGCTACTTCTAACTAATATTTTCTTATAATTAGTGGCACGTGTAGGTTTTTTCAGAGTTAAGCATGCTACTCGTTTGTTATTCTATAAGAACTCGGCTGTTACTCATGGCACTGAAGTTGACTTGGACGACATCCATAAGTTCCTACACTTTATTGATCGGCTTGAGGTCCTTGTGGGGCGTTTCAATGGTGGAAGGCCATGTGGTATATGTGTGCCACTGCTGCACTCGTTGAACAGGTCCAACTGTGTTGAGAAACTTATGGTACAAGCTGTTTTCTATTATATATGTTGTTCATAAACTCTTGCTTATGGACAGTTTTACAGCGGTGATCTTCTTGAAACAGGAATTGCCCGGGTCTATTGTTCCTATACAGATGCCTGACCATGGTCGGTTCAGACTTGCGCTTGGTCACAACATGATGTTTATGTTGACCTACTCCATTCCCCTTGGAGGTGAAAAGATACTTATTCATGGGTGATGTCAAATAATGAAGGCCCGTCCATCTTGGAGAATAGGACAGAAGATTATGGTCCTGCTTTTCCATGGCTCTAAAGCGAATATCCTGTTTATTGACCACATTGCGAGATGAAGCCGCTTTCCGAAGGTTGTGGATGCACGGGGTGGCGCCTGGGCCTTGTCCTGGGGCTTGGCGGCCTCACCCTTTGGTTAACTATAGGCAAAGTAGCACTGTTCGAGGCATGCTTTGTACAGTTGAACCTGTATAAGTACTCATACTGCTTTCAGCTATGGTTGTTAAGTGCCCCTGCTGGTTTCAGTTAAGGTTGTTAAGTAGTCCTGTTGCTTTTACAGTCTGTCGTGTTTCTTCAGTCATGTCTTCCTCTAGCTACCAAAACCAAACCAGCGCCGGCGGGGCCGCCTGCTTCCGCCTCCCACGGTTGGTTGCGCCTCAGCGCACACATCACCGCCCCACCGTCTCCTAAATCATTAACGCCGACCTCCGAGACCTCATCGTCGTCCTCCGCATGCTTTGTTGCGCTCGCCACGGCGCCGCCCTCTCGCGTTATCAACCTGGTCAACAAACAAGAGGAATCGGCGGAGGACTGTACGTGGAGAGGATGACAGTAGGGGCCCATCATGTACATGGCCGGACGCAAGGAAGTTCCTCATTTTTTGTTATATATATACTCCATTGTCAGCGTATGGAAAAAGAAAATGCTTCCTGCTAGTGGTCTCCTAACATCTGGGACCCACGACATTGTCAGCGTATATAGTCAATAGACAAGAGAACAGCACAAGATCAGCTCACACCGGGGCCGTAGCTACTCGAGCAGTATTTTTTGTTATTGTTGAGACGGAGCAGGGTTTCAACTGGGCTGTGGCCCGTCTATCCCAGGCTTATATTTTATGTTCACCACATGACCAGCCCAGCTATTTTTTGTTTGTGAAAATGAGCCCAGTTTATTTTTTCTGAAGAATACCCAATCCAGGCCTACTTATTTTTCTACGCCCTGATGGGCTGCAACTCTTTCAAGACGCCTGCAAATCTTGAAAGTAATATGAAATGGGCTGTAAATATAAAAAACAGATGGCAAATTGGCAGTTACTTTATAATTTCTGATTTTTTCACATTTTCATATTCAAATTTCACTGGGCTTTAACATAATTCAAATATATATTCAAAGTACTTTAAATCTGGCTCGACATTTCGGTATTAAAAATAGTTTGGAACCCACAGAAATATGCGAAATTTCGTTTAAATTTTTAACCCTGGCCCTGGCCAACAAAAAAACGGACTGCAATAAATTGCATAAGAAGTTGCAATGAGCTAAATATAAATTATTAAAAAAATAGGGAATGGTCTGACTTGTGGGCCTATTAAGTTGACGCGTATGCAAGATTTTTTTACTTATTATATATGACAACAAACGATTCTAGCAGACGTAACCGTTGGATGTCAATCCAATGGCCGTCATGTTTCTTCAATCTCTGATCTTCTTGCTCCAGCTGCCAAAGCCAGCACCGGCGGGACCGCCTGCTCCCGCCTCCCGTGGCCGGCTGTGCTGCCGCGCAGGCCTCACCGCCCCTACTACTCCCACCGCTGGCCAGGCCATCCCTCTACTCACCCACATCCCTCCATTGTTGTGGCTTCGCCGCCTCCGGGTCATTCCCTTCCTGGGTCTCGCCGTCGTCCATCGCGCTGGTGTTCTCGGCACGGCGTGGTCAACGTTGTCAACAAAAGACAACATCGGAAGAGGGACGTACATGGAGAGGCTGACAGTTGGGACCCACATGGTCCATGGCCGCACGCAAGCAAGTACCTCCTTATTACGCCAAAAAGAATGAATACTCCCACTAACAGCTCGGACCCGCCAGCTATATCTTCGCACGCAAGGAAGTGCCTCCTTATTACGCACAAAAAAATGAATACTCCCCCTGCTAGCTGGGACCCACCATAGTGGGAGGCTGACTTGTGGGCCTACTAAGTTGACGGGGACGGAGGGCTTTGTCAACTTAGTCAATATGAATGATTCTAGCTCCAGTGACCGTACGATGTCCATCCAACGGTGGTAGTGCTTCTTCAACCTCTGGTCTTGTTGCTCCAGCCGCCCAAACCAGCGTTGGTCGTGCCGCGTGCTCCTGCTTCCCATGGCCAGCTGTGATGCCACGGAGGCCTCACCGCCCCTACTACTCCCACCGCTGGCCAGGCCCTGCGGCGACGGCAGCCTCACACCGCAGCCGAACCAGTGAACCCTCATACTCCTCTCCGCGTGGGCATCCACTGCTGCATCTTCCCCGGCTCCGCGTCGTCCCCTTCCTAGGCCTCGCCGTCGTCCACCGCCCAGGTGCTCTCGCCGCGGCGTGGTCAACGTGGTCAAGGAACCACTTCCATCGGAAGAGTACTGCACGTGGAGAGGCTGACAGCTGGGTCCACGGCCGCAGCAAGGAAGTGCCTCCTTATTTCGCAAAAAATAATGATTCCTCCACCTGACAGCGGGGACCCACTAGACGGGCCACCGTATTTTGCGAAAAAAACATTTCCCCCCTGACTGTCGGGACCCAGCAGCTACATCTTCGCACGCAAGGAAGTGCGTCCATATTACGGGCAAAAAAATTATTTGCCCCCTGACTACTAGGACCCACCACCTACATGTTCGCACGCAAGGAAGTGCCTGACAGTCGGGACCCACCCGGTCGAAGCGTACGTAGCGTTGTCATTCTGCTCGCGAACGTGTACGTACATACTGGTCGATCGGTCTGTCTGCAGGCTGCAGCGATGAACCGTGGCCGTGTAAGGAAGGGCACGTGTCGTAGTATAGGCGCGCACGTAGCATGTACACGTACGTACAGCGGCCAGGGTGCAAGAAAGAAAATACGGCCACATACGCACATACGGTCGGGGTCTTGAACGCCTACTCGCGCATATGTACGGCCAAGGCTCGTGTACATGGCTGGGTCGGAATAGAGAAACTGCGTCGTCGTCATGTTCATGGTGAGGCAACGGAATGCGTCGTGTTCATCGGGAGGCAACGGAACATGTGCTGTTCATCGGGAGCCAACCGGCTTGGATGGAACAGCCGATGGAAACGAGGCCTGGCGTACCGCAGAACGGAGGAAACGGCCTTGTGTTCGACCGACCACGATGGAAACGGGATCCTATTCATCGGGAGGTGTCTGCCGTACTGCAAAATGGAGGAAACAGACCTCCTACGGTCGAAACGGGGTCTTGTTGATCGGGAGGGGTGTGGCGTACCGCAAAATGGAGGAAACGGACTTGTGTTGGAGCGCTACGGTCGAAACGGGGGTCCTGTTCATCAGGAGGGGTGTGGCGTACCGCAAAACGGGACTCCATGGGATACTATTCATCTCCACCGTCGACCTCCTCCAGCCTCCACGGGCTCCTGTTCATCCACCGTCGACCTCCTCCAGCCTCCACCTGCGACTGTTCATCCACGGGCTCCTGTTCATCCAGCCTCAACCGCGTGCTCCTCCACCGCTATTGTTCAACCAGCCCTCTCCACAAGGGTCCTGTTCAACCACCCCTCCATGGGCTACTGTTCAACCACCCCTCCATGGGCTACTGTTCATCCAGCCCTCCACCGGCTAATGTTCAACCAGCCCTCCACCGGCTACTGTTCA
>NC_057796.1:133129475-133341975 GCF_018294505.1 Triticum aestivum
TCCAAACCCCCTCCACAACGCTCACTTTTCATCCAGGGAAGGAGGCAGCAGTGTTCGATCAGCTTCAGTTAGCAGCAGTAGCAAAGGAATCACTCGGGTTCAGTTAACAGCAAGGGATCGATCGATCGCTCGGGTTCAGTAACGCGTAGCCTGCAGTGCAATCGCTCGGGTTCAGTTAGAGCCCAACACCTCGCTCGGGTTCAATTAGAGCCCAACGCCTCGCACACACGCGCGTACATACGAGAGAAACGTGCATCGCTCAGCCCCCGACCACCCACCGTAACCGGGAACTCCCCGATATTTTCCTCGCCCTCGCTTCTACCACGGTTTTTTCCGTCGTGGACGGCCCAAAGAATGTCATGCAGCTGTGTCTTGGCTCGCCCAGGACGAAAAGCCCATTTTCTATGATTTTTTGTCATAGAAGTAGGACCCCACCACATCTATAATGATACCGGGTTTTGTCACAATTATCGTCATAGAAGTGTCATAAGTATGACAGGAAAAAATTCGTTCGGCCCAAAATGTCACGGATGTGTCTTTTTTTTGTAGTGACAGTTTCAGTTTCATAACCATGGAAAGGATCGGATTCAACCAAAGTAATTAACTCTGGATTGATAGAGAATTCATAATCCTTATCATCAACAAAGATAGGTGAAGTAACAAACTTAGGATCACATTTCATTCTAGTATTCAAAGATTTTTCTTTCAGTTTGCATAATAATTTCTTAAGATCGTCTCTATCATTGCAAGCAACAACGTCTCTAGTTGTGTCCTCATCCATAACATAACCTTCCAGTACCTTTGGCAATTCATATCTAGGAGAACTAATTCTAATAAGTGTTTCGAGATTTTCAGTTTCAAGCTCTTCATCAGTTTCAACAATTTCATCAGTTTCAGCATTCTCAAAAGTTTTAGTTCTAGGAAGTTGTTCATCAAGAAATTCACCTAGTGGCACATTATCATCAAGCAAGGTAGTAGCATCATAATAAATATCATTCATAGCAGAAGTAGCATCATCAATAACTTGCGACATATCAGGATTAATAGCATGTGGTGGGGTTGCAAGTTTACTTATAACAGAAGGTGAATCAAGTGCAGAGCTAGATGGCAAGTCCATACCTCCCCTCGTCTTGGAGGGAAAAATCTCAGTCTTAGCGTCCTTCAGATTCCTCATAGTGATAATTTGATAATAATCCCAAGTGACTCAGCAAATATAGTTATGCTCCTCGGCAACGGCGCCAGAAAAAGGTCTTGATAACCCACAAGTATAGGGGATAGCAACAGTTTTCGAGCGTAGAGTATTCAGCCCAAATTTATTGATTCAACACAAGGGGAGCCAAAGAATATTTGCAAGTATTAGCAGTTGAGTTGTCAATTCAACCACACCTAGAGATTAATTAGCTGCACCAAAGTGATCAGTAGCAAAGTAGTGTGATAGTTTTGATAGTAGTAGCAACAACAATAGTAACGGTAGCAGTGATAGCAATGATTTTGTAGCAAGTGCAACAGTAATAGTAGCAGTAGTAACTTAGCAGAAACAATATAAGAGAAATTCGTAGGCATTGGATGGGTGAATCTGTTGGATGATATTCATCATATAACAGTCATACCCTAGGGCGATACGACACTAGCTCCAGTTCATAAATATAATGTAGGCATGTATTCCGTAAATAGACATACGTGCTTATGGAAAGAACTTGCATGACATCTTTTGACCTACCCCCCCCCCCCCGTGGCAGCAGGGTCCTATTGGAAATTAAGGGATATTAAGGCCTCCTTTTAATAGAGAACCGGAACAAAGCATTAACACATAGTGAATACATGAACTCCTCAAACCACGGTCATCACCGGGAAGTGTCCCGACTATTGTCACTCCGGGGTTGCCGGATCATAACACGTAGTAGGTGACTATAACTTGCAAGATTGGATCTAGAACATAGATATAATGGTGATAACATAAACGGTTCAGATCGGAAATCATGGCACTCGGGCCCAAAGTGACAAGCATTAAGCATGGCAAAGTCATAGCAACATCAATCTCAGAACATAATGGATACTAGGGATCAAGCCCTAACAAAACTAACTCAATTACATGATGAATCTCATCCAACTCCTCACCGACCAGTGAGCCTACGAAGGAATTACTCACTCCCGGTGGGGAGCATCAAGGAATTGGTGATGGAGAAGGGTTGGTGATGACGAAGATCAAAGATCCCCCTCTCCGGAGCCCCAAACGGACTCAAGATCTGGTCTCCCGATGAAGAACAGGAGGTGGCGGCGGCTCCGTCTCCTGAAACACGATAATTCTTTCTCCCTCATTTTTTCCTCCAAATATGTGATTTTATAGTATCAGGGTTGAGGCCTGTGGGGCCACCAGGTGGGGACAACCCACCTGGGCGCACCTGGAGGGGAGCGCGCCCTGGTGGGTTGTGCCCACCCAGGTGCCCCCTCCGGTGGTTCTTGGCTCCAGAAATTCTCTTTTATTGAATAAAAAATCCTCGCAAAGTTTCATTCCAATCAGAGAACTTTTATTTCTGCACAAAAACAACACCATGGTAGTTCTGCTGAAAACATCATCAGTCCAGGTTAGTTTGATTCAAATCATGCAAGTTAGAGTCCAAAACAAGAGGAAAAGCATTAGGAAAAGTAGATACGACGGAGACGTATCAATATAGGATCATCGCAACACTTACACTCTACATTCGTAGTTTATTGTTGGAATCATGCATACCCACCTGAGGGCACCCTTTTTGTGCACGGGAGCCTTCTCTATAAGTTAGCCGTTGCACAAGAACCTCCATTTTACATTGTCGGAACCGTGCATATCTACCCGAGGGCACCCATTTTTGTGCATGAGAGCCTTCTCTATAAGTTGGTCGTTGCACAAGAACTCAGTTTTACATTGTAATGCCATGTCATTTTTCTAGTTGATTCCATAACCCATTCCCAATGTGTCATCGCATTGTTAGATTACATATAACCATGCACCATTTCTTTGCAGTGGACGTTGCACCCACCGTCATCACTATAAGGCGGGCGTTGCACCCACCGACACCATTCGACCCACGTGTAAGGTTTTACGTTGCATGCGCGTTAAATCGGATGTTAAAATACTAGAGAGAGATGGAGTGATAGATACCTAGATATATCATCATCGCAACCCTTACACAAGAACCTCCGTACTTCATTGTCGGAACCATGCATACCCACCCGAGGTCGCCCTTTTTGGTGCATGAGATCCTTCTCTATAAGTTGGTCATTGCATAAGAACCTCCATTTTACATTGTCGCAGCCGTGCATATCCACTCGAGGGCACCCTTTTTTTGTGCACGAGCACATTCTCTATAAGCTGGTCGTTGCACCCGCCGACACCATTCACACCAAGTGTAAGTCTTTTAGAGATGCATGTGCACTAAATCAGATGTTAAAGGACTAGAGAGAGAGGGGGAGGGAGCAGAAAAAGGGGGCGTTAGATCACATATAACCGCCGCACCCCCTCCCTCTCTCACTCTCTCCTCTTTGTGTGTGTCTAAGTGCTAATGCTTTCGGCATGGTCACCACCCTCACCGAGTGAAAGTGCAACTAATCCCTGGGTGGTTTTGGTAGTTCTTAACAACATATAGCTCATTGAACTAATACTCTTTCAAGATGATCATTTTAGAAAGTTCAATGATTGGCATGGCATGGACTGGAGATGTGAACCCCTCAAAATTCTAAGGACATATATTGGCAAAAGCTCAAGACTCTACATTTTAATTTTAGTGATCCAAGATCACATTCAGTCCATAGGAAAAGCCAATACTATTAAAAGGGGATGAGGTGTTGCTTAATGGCTTGCTTGCTCAAAATGCTTAGTGATATCCTCCAAAAGCCCTCAAACACTTTCTCAATTCAACATATGTCCTAAACCTAAAGTCAAACTCAGCTCCATCAATTTGATCTATCCGGCGCCACCGAGTTCATTTGACATAGCCATAGCCATAGCCAGAAACCCTAATCAGTTTGGTCTCACCGATAGGGATCTCGGTCCCACCGAGATGGGATTGCAAACTCTCTGTTTCCCTTCATAACGTTTTAGTCTAACCGAAATGAGCGATCGGTCCCACCGGGTTCACAATGCAAACTCTCTGTTTCCTTTTCGTAACGTTTCGGTCTCACCGAAATGAGCGATCGGTCCCACCAAGTTTGCCTGACCAACTCTCTGTTTGCCTATTACTGAAATCGGTCTCACCGAGTTCATGTGATCGTCTCATCGAGATCAAGTTATGCCCTAACCCTAGCAAATCAGTCCCACCGAGTTGATCATGTCGGTCCCACCGAAAAACCTAACGTTCACATTTTGAAATTAATCGGTCTGACCGAGTTTCACTATTCGGTCCCACCGAGTTTGGTAAATTGTGTGTAACGGTTAGATTTTGTGTGGAGGCTATATATACCCCTCCACCCATCCTCCATTCATGGAGAGAGCCATCAGAACGTGCCTACACTTCCAGCATTCATTTTCTGAGAGAGAACCACCTACTCATGTGTTGAGACCAAGACATTCCAATCCAACCACAAGAATCTTGATCTCTAGCCTTCCCCAAGTTACTTTCCACTCAGATCATCTTTCCACCATATCCAAATCTATGAGAGAGAGTTGAGTGTTGGGGAGACTATCATTTGAAGCACAAGAGCAAGGAGTTTATCATAAACACACCATCTATTACCTTTTGGAGAGTGGTGTCTCCTAGATTGGTTAGGTGTCACTTGGGAGCCTCCGTCAAGATTGTGGAGTTGAACCAAGGAGTTTGTACGGGCAAGGAGATCGCCTACTTCGTGAAGATCTACCCAAGTGAGGCAAGTCCTTCGTGGGCAATGGCCATGGTGGGATAGACAAGGTTGCTTCTTCGTGGACCCTTCGTGGGTGGAGCCCTCCGTGGACTCGCGCAGCCATTACCCTTAGTGGGTTGAAGTCTCCATCAACGTGGATGTACGATAGCACCACCTATCGGAACCACGCAAAAATCTGTGTGTCTACATTGCGTTTGCTCCCTCCAAACTCCTCCCCTTTACCTTCATATGCAATGATTTACATTCCACTGTTGTACTCTTAGAATTGCATGTGTAGGTTGATTGCTTGACTTGTGCTAAGTTGCTAAAATCTGCCAAGACTTAAAATTGGGAAAAGGCTAGATTTTTATTTGGTCAAGTAGTCCAATCACCCCCCTCTAGACATACTTTCGATCCTACACCGAGCCGCTCCGTTTGAATATCCACGTGTCGGCCGCAGAAGCACAACTACCCCCACGTGGTCGTAGTCAATGCGTACACCAATCTTGGGCCGCATGGCAATGTCCGGAAGCCACCGAAGTCCACGTCTTTTTTAAGTGCAAGGGTGCAGGGGGTGACCTCATCCACTTCTCCTCCCACTCCCGTCCACGTCTGGCCACCCTCGCTCCCTCGCCGGCGACAGAAAACCCTAAATAGCCCGCGCGTCCGCCATGGGGTTCTTCAACAACAAGGGCAAGGGAAAGTGCAAGTTCGACATCGGCGCTGACTCATCCCACGCACAACCGCCACCGCTGGACAACTTAGTGTTGGTGCCGCAGGCGGGGAGGGCTCGCCGGCCACGGGACCGGCTCTACATGCCAGTACACCATGCGCAGTACCACGTGCCACTGTCGTGGCCCAACATCAACCTCCCCCATCGCTGGCAAGTCAGGCCCCACCGCATCCCGGTGCAAGAAGTACCACGGTCACCGCGCGCGCACCTGGAGAAGGTGCGTATGCGTCGTTCCCTCCTGATGCCCGAGCAGCGCCACAACTTGGCGTGTGCGCCAAACTCCCCAACTGGGAAGTATGGTTCACCACCAAGCACGACCTGTGTCGCCGCGACGCCCGCTGCGCACCACCGCCCCTGGTGGTTGCGTAGGAGGACGAGGAGGCAGAGGCGGCATACTAGGCCACACTCAAGGAGGCACTCCAGTACGCCCCGGAGGAGTCCCAGCACGAGGAAGATGCTAAGGGAGTCCTGGATTAAGGGGTCCTCGGGCGTCCGGCCTATGTGACGTGGGCCGGACTGATGGGCCATGAATGTACAAGACAGAAGACTTCCTCTCGTGTTCGGATGGGACTCTCCTTTGCGTGGAAGGCAAGCTTGGCGTTCGGATATGAAGATTCCTTCCTTTGTAAATCGACTTTGTACAACACTAGGCCCCTCCAGTGTCTATATAAACCGGAGGGTTTAGTCCGTAGAGGCAATAATAATCATACAGGCTAGACATCTAGGGTTTAGCCATTACGATCACGTGGTAGATCAACTCTTGTAATCCTCGTATTCATCAAGATCAATCAAGCAGGAAGTAGGGTATTACCTCCATCAAGAGGGCCCGAACCTGGGTAAACATCGTGTCCCCCGTCTCCTATTACCATCGATCCTAGACGCACAGTTCGGGACCCCCTACCCGAGATCCGCCGGTTTTGACACCGACATTGGTGCTTTCATTGAGAGTTCCGCTGTGTCGTCATCAGAAGGTTCGATGGCTCCATCAGTCATCTACAACAATGCCGCCCTAGGGGAGGTTTTTCTCCTCAGCCAGATCTTCGTATTCGGCGGCTTCGCACTACAGGCCAACTCACTTGGCCATCTAGAGCAGATCGACAGCTATGCCCCAGGTCACCAGATTAGTTTTGGGAATCTGGACTATGTCGCTGATATCCGAGGAGACTTGATCTTCCCAGGGTTCACAACCCCAAACTTCGCTTTGGCCTTAGAGCCGGAGCGCATCGCTAGGTCCGGAGACGGGATTCCTGAGCCCGCCAGACTATCTGCGGTCACTAAGCCCAGTACAGGAGAGCCGGAGGAAGTAGTGTCACTGGCAACTATCTCGAAGCCGGACTCTTCTCCGGACACTGGCTCCGAACCCTCGGAGTCAGCATCGTGTGAGCTCGGTCAAGGAGTCTCCTTCCTGCCGTACTCCACGGACTCTCTTCTCTCTGGCCCAACCTCGCCTTTAAGCGAGGCTCTGGACTTGATGTGATCCCTCGTCATTATGGAGGAGCAACGTCCGAACTACGCCCAGCCTGGACTAGGGGCTGAGAGCAGGGAATTTTACGACCCACCCACCACGCACTTCATAGCCACGATCGAGGACTTAACTGACATGCTCGATTACGGCTCCGAAGACATCGACGGTATGGACGACGATGCTGGAGAGGAGCAGGCACAAAACCCGCCATTTATCGGACGTAGGACGGCCACCTCTTCGTATGACGTGTACATGGTGGATACACCAAAAGAGGGTAACGGCGATAACGAGAAGAATCCAGTCGAGGAGAAACCTCCTGAGATACAACCAAAGCGCCGACGTCAGCGGCGCCGCTCTAAGTCATGCCGTGGAAAAGACAGCAATACCGGCACGAGAGACAACAATACTCCGGACGATGCCGAAGACGAAGAAGAACCCGTCAAGCCAACCTCCGAACAGGATGATCGGGAAAATGGGCAAGTCAGACCTGATGAACAGGCCGAAAACGAAGACTCGGAGGACAGCAATTATCTTCCACTCTCCGAGGATGAGGTGAGCCTCGGCAACGAAGACTTTATCATGCTTGAGGAACCTCTCGAGCAGGAGCGCTTCAAGCGCCGGCTAATAGCCACTACAAGGAGCCTGAAAAAGAAGCAACAGCAGCTTCAAGCTGATCAAGATCTACCCAACAACAGGTGGACTAATGTCCTGGCAGCCGAGGAATATGGCCTCGAGCGCCCAACCAAAAGTTACCCGAAGCGTAAACTTCTACCTCAATTCGACGATGAGGCACTAGACCCCGTACCATCAGCACGTAACGCGGCTGACCGACCACCACGTGGCCGGGACAAAACGGAAACTCAAGCCGAATACTAGGCCATACCACCTCGCCGTAAAAGTAGAGACACAACAGCTCGGGGATATACATATGACCTGCGGCAGGACCTGGAAAAATAGAGCAGGCCAGACCAGATTGATCTACGGATCACGGGGGCGTGCCCCGACGCGCGACGATGGCTGTCCAGCCAGACGTGACAAGCATAACCACGTCCAAGCCAAAAACCGTAGACGAACTCCATCCGAGCTACGACGCGACTTGGCCCGATATAGAGGCGCCGCACACCCCCTCTGCTTCACTGATGAAGTAATGGAGCACGAATTCCCAGAAGGGTTTAAACCCGTGAATATCGAATCATATGATGGAACAACAGATCCCGCGGTATGGATTGAGGACTTTCTTCTCCATATTCATATGGCCCGCAGCGATGATCTTCATGCCATCAAATACCTCCCACTAAAACTCAAAGGACCAGCTCGGCACTGGTTAAATAGCCTGCCAAAAAACTCTATTGGCAGCTGGGAGGACTTGGAAGACGCCTTCCGCGACAACTTCCAAGGTACATACGTCCGACCTCCGGATGCCGATGACTTAAGTCACATAGTTCAAGAGCCCGGAGAGTCAGCCAGGAAATTCTGGACCAGGTTCCTAACTAAAAAGAACCAGATCGTCGACTGTCCGGATGCCGAAGCACTAGCGGCCTTTAAGCATAGCATCCGCGACGAATGGCTCGCCCGACACCTCGGCCAAGAAACGTCGAAGTCCATGGCAGCCCTCACAGCACTTATGACCCACTTTTGCGCGGGCGAAGATAGCTGGCTAGCCCGTAGCAATAATAATGCAAGCGAACCTGGCACCTATGAAGCCAGAAATAGCAACGGCAAGCCCCGACGCAACAGGCACAAGTGTCGAAACAATGGTGAAAATACCGATGACACGGCGGTCAACGCCGGATTCAGTGGCTCCAAGTTCGGCCAGCGGAAGAAGCCATTTAAAAGAAACAATCCGGGCTCATCCAGTTTGGACCGCATACTCGCTCATCCATGTTAGATCCACGGCACCCCCGATAAACCAGCCAATCATACCAACAGAAGTTGTTGGGTCTTTAAACAAGCCGATAAGTTAAATACCGAGAACAAGGAGAAGGGGTCGCAAAGTGAGGACGACAACGAGGAGCCCCGTCCGCCGAACACAGTGTTGGGGAACGTAGTAATTTCAAAAAAATTCCTACGCACACGCAAGATCATGGTGATGCATAGCAACGAGAGGGGAGAGTGTTGTCCACATACCCTCGTAGACCAAAGCGGAAGCGTTAGCACAACGCGGTTGATGTAGTCGTACGTCTTCACGATCCGACCGATCAAGTACCGAACGCACGGCACCTCCGAGTTCAGCACACGTTCAGCTCGATGACGTCCCTCGAACTCCGATCAAGCCGAGCTTTGAGGGAGAGTTTCGTCAGCATGACGGCATGGTGATGATGATGATGTTCTACCGACGCAGGGCTTCGCCTAAGCACCGCTACGATATTATCGAGGTGGATTATGGTGGAGGGGGCACCGCACACGGCTAAGAGATCAAGAGATCAATTGTTGTGTCTATGGGGTGCCCCCCTGCCCCCGTATATAAAGAAGCAAGGGAGGGAGAGGCGTCCGGCCAGGAGGAGGCGCGCCAGGAGGAGTCCTACTCCCACCGGGAGTAGGACTCCGTCCTTTCCTTGTTGGAGTAGGAGAAGGGGGAAGGAGGAGGGAGAGAGGAAGGAAAGGGGGGCGCCGCCCCCCCCCCCCCCTCCTTGTCCAATTCGGACTAGAGGGGGAGGGGGCACGCGGCCTGCCCTGGCCGCCCCTCCCCTTCTCCACTAAGGCCCATGTAGGCCCATTAAACCCCCAGGGGGTTCCGGTAACCCCCGGTACTCCGGTAAAATCCCGATTTCACCCGCAACACTTCCGATATCCAAATATAGGCTTCCAATATATCAATCTTTATGTCTCGACAATTTCGAGACTCCTCGACATGTCCGTGATCACATCCGGGACTCTGAACTATCTTCGGTACATCAAAACACATAAACTCTTAATATAATCGTCATCAAACTTTAAGCGTGCGGACCCTACGGGTTCGAGAACTATGTAGACATGACCGAGACACGTCTCAGGTCAATAACCAATAGCGGAACCTGGATGCTCATATTGGCTCCCACATATTCTATGAAGATCTTTATCAGTCAGACCGCATAACAACATACGTTGTTCCCTTTGTCATCGGTATGTTACTTGCCCGAGATTCGATCGTCGGTATCTCAATACCTAGTTCAATCTCGTTACCGGTAAGTCTCTTTACTCGTTCTATGATACATCATCCCGCAACTAACTCATTAGTTGCAATGCTTGCAAGGCTTAGAGTGATGTGCATTACCGAGTGGGCCCAGAGATACCTCTCCGACAATCGGAGTGACAAATCCTAATCTCGAAATACGCCAACCCAACAAGTACCTTCGGAGACACCTATAGAGCACCTTTATAATCACCCAGTTACGTTGTGACGTGTGGTAGCACACAAAGTGTTCCTCCAGTAAACGGGAGTTGCATAATCTCATAGTCATAGGAACATGTATAAGTCATGAAGAAAGCAATAGTAGAATACTAAACGATCGTGTGCTAAGCTAACGGAATGGGTCAAGTCAATCACATCATTCTCCTAATGATGTGATCCCGTTAATCAAATGACAACTCATGTAAATGGCTAGGAAACATAACAATCTTTGATCAACGAGCTAGTCAAGTAGAGGCATACTTGTGACACTTTGTTTGTCTATGTATTAACACAAGTATTATGTTTCCGGTTAATACAATTCTAGCATGAATAATAAACATTTATCATGATATAAGGAAATAAATAATAACTTTATTACTGCCTCTAGGGCATATTTCGTTTAGTCTCCCACTTGAACTAGAGTCAATAATCTAGATTACACAGTAATGATTCTAACACCCATGGAGCCTTGGTGCTGATCATGTTTTGCTCGTGGAAGAGGCTTAGTCAACGGGTCTGCAACATTCAGGTCCGTATGTATCTTGAAAATTTCTATGTCTCCCACCTGGACTAGATCCCGGATGCAGTTGAAGCGTCTCTTGATGTGCTTGGTTCTCTTGTGAAATCTGGATTCCTTTGCCAAGGCAATTGCACCAGTATTGTCACAAAAGATTTTCATTGGACCCGATGCACTAGGTATGAAACCTAGATCGGATATGAACTCCTCCATCCAGACTCCTTCATTTGCTGCTTCCGAAGAAGCTATGTACTCCGTTTCACACATCGATCCCGCCACAACGATTTATTTAGAGCTGCACCAACTGACAGCTCCACCGTTCAATGTAAACATGTATCCGGTTTGCGATTTAGAATCGTCCGGATCAGTGTCAAAGCTTGCATGGACGTAACCATTTACGACTAGCTCTTTGTCACCTCCATAAACGAGAAACATATCCTTAGTCCTTTTCAGGTATTTCAGGATGTTCTTGACCGCTGTCTAGTGATCCACTCCTGGATTACTTTGGTACCTCCCTGCTAAACTCATAGCAAGGCACACATCAGGTCTGGTACTCAGCATTGCATACATGATAGAGCCTATGGCTGAAGCATAGGGAACATCTTTCATCTTCTCTCTATCTTCTGCAGTGGTTGGGCATTGAGTCTTACTCAACTTCACACCTTGTAACCCAGGCAAGAAGCCTTTCTTTGCTTGATCCATTTTGAACTTCTTCAAAACTTTGTCAACATATGTGCTTTGTGAAAGTCCAATTAAGCGTCGTGATCTATCTCTATAGATCTTGATGCCCAATATATAAGCAGCTTCACCGAGGTACTTCATTGAAAAACTCTTATTCAAGTATCCCTTTATGCTATCCAGAAATTCTATATCATTTCCAATCAGCAATATGTCATCCACATATAATATCAGAAATGCTACAGAGCTCCCACTCACTTTCTTGTAAATACAGGCTTCTCCAAAAGTCTGTATAAAACCAAATGCATTGATCACACTATCAAAGCGTTTATTCCAACTCTGAGAGGCTTGTACCAGTCCATAAATGGATCACTGGTGCTTGCACACTTTGTTAGCTCCCTTTGGATCGACAAAACCTTCCGGCTGCATCATATACAACTCTTCTTCCAAAAATCCATTCAGGAATGCAGTTTTGACATCCATTTGCCAAATTTCATAATCATAAAATGCGGCAATTGCTAACATGATTCGGACAGACTTAAGCATCGCTACGGGTGAGAAAGTCTCATCGTAGTCAATCCCTTGAACTTGTCGAAAACCTTTCGCAACAAGTCGAGCTTTATAGACAGTAATATTACCGTCAGCGTCAGTCTTCTTCTTGAAGATCCATTTATTCTCAATGGCTTGCCGATCATCGGGCAAATCAACCAAAGTCCACACTTTGTTCTCATACATGGATCCCATCTCAGATTTCATGGCCTCAAGCCATTTTGCGGAATCTGGGCTCACCATCGCTTCTTCATAGTTTGTAGGTTCGTCATGGTCTAGTAACATAACCTCCAGAACAGGATTACCGTACCACTCTGGTGCGGATCTTACTCTGGTTGACCTACGAGGTTCAGTAACAACTTGATCTGAAGTTTCATGATCATCATTAACTTCCTCACTAATTGGTGTAGGTGTCACAGGAACCAGTTTCTATGATGAACTACTTTCCAATAAGGGAGCAGGTACAGTTACCTCATCAAGTTCTACTTTCCTCCCACTCACTTCTTTCGAGAGAAACTCCTTCTCTAGAAAGGATCCAAATTTAGCAACAAAAGTCTTGCCTTCAGATATGTGATAGAAGGTGTACCCAACAGTTTCCTTTCGGTATCCTATGAAGACACATTTCTCCGATTTGGGTTCAAGCTTATCAGGTCGAAGCTTTTTCACATAAGCATCACAGCCCCAAACTTTAAGAAACGACAACTTTGGTTTCTTGCCAAACCACAGTTCATAAGGTGTCGTCTCAATGGATTTCGATGGTGCCCTATTTAACGTGAATGCAGCCGTCTCTAAAGCATAACCCCAAAACGATAGCGGTAAATCAGTAAGAGACATCATAGATCGTACCATATCTAGTAAAGTACGATTACAACGTTCGGACACACCATTACGTTGTGGTGTTCCGGGTGGCGTGAGTTGCGAAACTATTCCGCATTGTTTCAAATGAAGACCAAACTCGTAACTCAAATATTCTCCTCCACAATCAGATCGTAGAAACTTTATTTCCTTGTTACGATGATTTTCAACTTCACTCTGAAATTCTTTGAACTTTTCAAATGTTTTAGACTTATGTTTCATTAAGTAGATATACCCATATCTGCTTAAGTCATCTGTGAAGGTGAGAACATAACGATACCCGCCGTGAGCCTCAACATTCATCGGTCCACATACATCTGTATGTATGATTTCCAACAAATCTGTTGCTCGCTCCATAGTTCCGGAGAACGTAGTTTTAGTCATCTTGCCCATGAGGCACGGTTCGCAAGTACCAAGTGATTCATAATCAAGTGGTTCCAAAAGTCCATCAGTATGGAGTTTCTTCATGCGCTTTACACCAGTATGACCTAAATGGCAGTGCCACAAATAAGTCGCACTATCATTATCAACTCTGCATCTTTTGGCTTCAATATTATGAATATGTGTATCACTACTATCGAGATTCAACAAAAATAGACCACTCTTCAAGGGTGCATGACCATAAAAGATATTACTCATATAAATAGAACAACCATTATTCTCTGATTTAAATGAATAACCGTCTCGCATCAAACAAGATCCAGATATAATGTTCATGCTCAACGCTGGCACCAAATAACAATTATCCAGGTCTAAAACTAATCCTGAAGGTAGATGTAGAGGTAGCGTGCCGACTGCGATCACATCGACTTTGGAACCATTTCCCACGCGCATCGTCACCTCGTCCTTAGCCAATCTTCGCTTAATCCGTGGTCCCTGTTTCGAGTTGCAAATATTAGCAACAGAACCAGTATCAAATACCCAGGTGCTACTGCGAGCATTAGTAAGGTACACATCAATAACATGTATATCACATATACCTTTGTTCACCTTGCCATCCTTCTTATCCGCCAAATACTTGGGGCAGTTCCGCTTCCAGTGACCAGTCTGTTTGCAGTAGAAGCACTCAGTCTCAGGCTTAGGTCCAGACTTGGGTTTCTTCTCCTGAGCAGCAACGTGTTTGCTGTTCTTCTTGAAGTTTCACTTCTTCTTCCCTTTGCCCTTTTTCTTGAAACTGGTGGTCTTGTTGACCATCAACACTTGATGCTCCTTCTTGATTTCTACCTCTGTAGCCTTTAGCATTGCGAAGAGCTCGGGAATCATCTTATCCATCCCTTGCATATTATAGTTCATCACGAAGCTCTTGTAGCTTGGTGGCATTGATTGAAGAATTCTGTCAATGATGCTATCATCCGGAAGATTAACTCCCAGTTGAATCAAGTGATTGTTATACCCAGACATTCTGAGTATATGCTCACTGACAGAACTATTCTCTTCCATCTTACAGTTGTAGAACTTATTGGACACTTCATATCTCTCAATCCGGGCATTTGCTTGAAATATTAACTTAAACTCCTGGAACATCTCATATGCTCCATGACGTTCAAAACGTCGTTGAAGTCCCGGTTCTAAGCCGTAAAGCATGGCACACTGAACTATCGAGTAGTCATTAGCTTTGCTCTGCCAGACGTTCATAACATCTGGTGTTGCTCCTGCAGCAGGTCTGGCACCTAGCGGTGCTTCCGGGACGTAATTCTTCTGTGCAGCAATGAGGATAATCCTCAAGTTACGGACCCAGTCCGTGTAATTGCTACCATCATCTTTCAACTTTGCTTTCTCAAGGAACGCACTAAAATTCAACGGAACAACAGCACGGGCCATCTATCTACAATCAACATAGACAAGCAAAATACTATCAGGTACTAAGTTCATGATAAATTTAAGTTCAATTAATCATATTACTTAAGAACTCCCACTTAGATAGACATCCCTCTAATCCTCTAAGTGATCACGTGATCCAAATCAACTAAACCATGTCCGATCATCACGTGAGATGGAGTAGTTTCAATGGTGAAAATCACTATGTTGATCATATCTACTACATGATTCACGCTCGACCTTTCGGTCTCAGTGTTCCGAGGCCATATCTGCATATGCTAGGCTCGTCAAGTTTAACCTGAGTATTCCGCGTGTGCAACTGTTTTGCACCCGTTGTATTTGAACTAGAGCCTATGACACCCGATCATCACGTGGTGTCTCAGCACGAAGAACTTTCGCATGGTGCATACTCAGGGAGAACACTTATACCTTGATAATTTAGTGAGAGATCATCTTATGATGCTACCGTCAATCAAAGCAAGATAAGATGCATAAAAGATAAACATCACGTGCAATCAATATAAGTGATATGATATGGCCATCATCATCTTGTGCTTGTGATCTCCATCTCTGAAGCACCGTCATGATCACGATCGTCACCGGCACGACACCTTGATCTCCATCGTAGCATCGTTGTCGTCCCGCCAACTTATGCTTCTACGACTATTGCTACCGCTTAGTGATAAAGTAAAGCATTACAGGGTGATTGCATTGCATACAATAAAGCGACAACCATATGGCTCCTGCCAGTTGCCGATAACTCGGTTACAAAACATGATCATCTCATATAATAAAATATAGCATCATGCCTTGACCATATCACATCACAACATGCCCTGCAAAAACAAGTTAGACGCCCTCTACTTTGTTGTTGCAAGTTTTATGTGGCTGCTACGGGCTGAGCAAGAATCGTTCTTACCTACGCATCAAAACCACAACGATAGTTTGTCAAGTTAGTGTTGTTTTAACCTTCTCAAGGACCGGGCGTAGCCACACTCGGTTCAACTAAAGTTGGAGAAACTGACACCCGCCAGCCACCTGTGTGCAAAGCACGTCGGTAGAACCAGTCTCGCGTAAGCATACGCGTAATGTCGGTCCGGGCCGCTTCATCCAACAATACCGCCGAACCAAAGTATGACATGCTGGTAAGCAGTATGACTTATATCGTCCACAACTCACTTGTGTTCTACTCGTGCATATAACATCTACGCATAAAACCAGGCTCGGATGCCACTGTTGGGGAACGTAGTAATTTCAAAAAAATTCCTACGCACACACAAGATCATGGTGATGCATAGCAACGAGAGGGGAGAGTGTTGTCCGCGTACCCTCGTAGACCGAAAGCGGAAGCGTTAGCACAACGCGGTTGATGTAGTCGTACGTCTTCATGATCCGACCGATGAAGTACCGAACACACGGCACCTCCGAGTTCAGCACACGTTCAGCTCGATGACGTCCCTCAAACTCCGATCCAGCCGAGCTTTGAGGGAGAGTTTTGTCAGCACAACGGCATCGTGATGATGATGATGTTCTACCGACGCAGGGCTTCGCCTAAGCACCGCTACGATATTATCGAGGTGGATTATGGTGGAGGGGGGCACCGCACACGGCTAAGAGATCAAGAGATCAATTGTTGTGTCTATGGGGTGCCCCCTACCCCCGTATATAAAGGAGCAAGGGAGGGAGAGGCGGCCGGCCAGGAGGAGGAGTCCTACTCCCACCGGGAGTAGGACTCCCTCCTTTCCTTGTTGGGGTAGGAGAAGGGGGAAGGAGGAGGGAGAGAGGATGGAAAGGGGGGGCGCCGCCCCCCCCCTCCTTGTCCAATTCGGACTAGAGGGGGAGGGGGGCGCGGCCTGCCCTGGCCGCCCCTCCTCTTCTCCACTAAGGCCCATGTAGGCCCATTAAACCCCGGGGGGGTTCCGGTAACCCCCGGTACTCCGGTAAAATCCCGATTTCACCCGGAACACTTCCGATATCCAAATATAGGCTTCCAATATATCAACCTTTATGTGTCCACAATTTCGAGACTCCTCGACATGTCCGTAATCACATCCGGGACTCTGAACTATCTTCGGTACATCAAAACACATAAACTCTTAATATAATCGTCATCAAACTTTAAGCGTGCGGACCCTACGGGTTCGAGAACTATGTAGACATGACCGAGACACGTCTCAGGTCAATAACCAATAGCGGAACCTGGATGCTCATATTGGCTCCCACATATTCTACGAAGATCTTTATCGGTCAGACCGCATAACAACATACGTTGTTCCCTTTGTCATCGGTATGTTACTTGCCCAAGATTCGATCGTCGATATCTCAATACCTAGTTCAATCTCGTTACCGGTAAGTCTCTTTACTCGTTCTGTGATACATCATCTCGCAACTAACTCATTAGTTGCAATGCTTGCAAGGCTTAGAGTGATGTGCATTACCGAGTGGGCCCAGAGATACCTCTCCGACAATCGGAGTGACAAATCCTAATCTCGAAATACGCCAACCCAACAAGTACCTTCGGAGACACCTGTAGAGCACCTTTATAATCACCCAGTTACGTTGTGATGTTTGGTAGCACACAAAGTGTTCCTCCGGTAAACGGGAGTTGCATAATCTCATAGTCATAGGAACATGTATAAGTCATGAAGAAAGCAATAGGAAAATACTAAACGATCGTGTGCTAAGCTAACGGAATGGGTCAAGTCAATCACATCATTCTCCTAATGATGTGATCCCGTTAATCAAATGACAACTCATGTCAATGTCTAGGAAACATAACCATCTTTGGTCAACGAGCTAGTCAAGTAGAGGCATACTAGTGACACTCTGTTTGTCTATGTATTCACACAAGTATTATCTTTCTGGTTAATACAATTCTAGCATGAATAATAAACATTTATCATGATATAAGGAAATAAATAATAACTTTATTATTGCCTCTAGGGCATATTTCCTTCACATAGGGGGACAGAAGAAGTTTCCCCCCAGGTCAAAACGGTGAGTACGATATACGTTACCCATATCCCCAAGAGGGAGCGCAAACGTGCACTCAGGGACGTCTACGCGATAGAGCCAGTCGCCCCAATTTCAACCCATGGTCGTCCTGCCCGATCACTTTCGATCGCAGGGACCATCCGACCAGTATCCGTCAGGGCAGTTCAGCCGCACTGGTCCTCAGCGCAAGCATTGATGGATTCCACCTCACGCGAGTCCTCATGGACGGTGGCAGCGGCCTCAACCTGCCTTATCAGGATACGGTCCACAAGATGGGCATCGATCCATCAAGGATCAAGCCCACAAAAACTACCTTTAAAGGAGTAATACCAGGTGTAGAGGCCCGCTGCATGGGCTCAATCACATTGGAAGTCGTCTTCGGATCTCCGGACAACTTTCGAAGCGCAGACTTGATCTTCGATATCGTCCCCTTCCGCGGTGGCTATCACGCACTGCTCGGACGAACTGCATTTGCTCGATTCAATGCGGTGCCACACTATGCTTATCTCAAAATCAAGATGCCCGGACCACGCGGTGTCATAAAGTTCAATGGAAACACGGAACGCTCCCTCCGTACCGAGGAGCACACCGCGGCCCCGGCAGTGGAAGTACAGAGCGGCATTATCCAGCAGAACAGTAATTTTGCGGCCAAGCTCCCGAACACTGTTAAACGAGTCCGGACTACTCCGCAGCATGACAGTCCATCTCGTCAAAAGCTCGACTAGAAATTCGGCCTCCGTCTCAGTCCCGACCAAATGGCGGCGTCACGCGCACATAACTACGCACTCAAAATACCATGGGCATAGACGGAGGCACAACTCGATTGTGGTCCATAATACGGCTCGACCTCCCCCGGGCACACATACTTTTCCTTTTATTTTTATCCTTTTTTGGTTTCTTTTCCATAGGCCCCTCACGACGGCCTGATCATCGATCCTTTCAAAGGATGGATATACCAAGGCGGCAAGCAGCATAGACGTATGAGGGAATTTCTAGGTGGTCTTCTTGACGACCACTCTACCTGTTTTTAGGACCCACACGCAGCTCCCCCTTGGTCTCGGCATGTTAAATAGCCCTGTTGCTATCGCATTATTTGTACAAATACGCTTTGACGTATTAATCAAATTATAATGAAAATAGTTTGCGGCCCAACTTACGTGGCATTGGCTTACTACTTCATTTTATTTCGCAATTCTTATCGATTGCACCCGTACACTTTGGTACGCTTTCATTCGCCAGGGGCTTCATTGCGCTCCATACTACGGCAACAAAGTCCGAACACTTTTTACAGTATAGTTCGACACCCCGAATTTAGCATTATATGCATCGGCTCCGAATCATGTCTTTGGTCAATACTTGGGTTGCCCGGCTCCTGTGCTTGCTACCTTACGTTCCGTCCTATCGGCTAGGGTAGTAAAATGAGAACTACTGTGATTGTGTTTCTGGTTTATCCGGGTAAACACCTCAGTAGAGAAAGCCGAAAACTGACTGTCATGATGCGGCGAGAGCTGGTCAGCTATTCGGAGGTTAAAATCTCTTGCGATTTTTTCCGCATTATGCGACGGACCAGCCTCCACCCCGATCAGGTGTCTACAGCACCCTAGTCCATATTAACAAATACTAACTAGGGGCTGCGCCTACATTTCTATTGTCAAACTCCTATGGCTAAGTGAGGGTGATAAAGCCACATAGTCTGATTGCCTGGTTCGCTGCGCTAAACACCTCCTTCAAGGACCAAACTTTTGGATCAAGAGTGTTTACGTTTCAACCCGAACACCCCGTACTACCTACGTGGGGGCTGAAGCCGACCACTGACCAACTCTTAGATTTAATATAACGGCCGCACAGGAGGCAAAATTTTAAATAATAAACAAGCATTATATTACATATCGGCTTTGTTTCATGATACAGGACGGTATAACATGAATGTCTTCATTCTAAGATAATGTCTTTTGCACACTGGCCCTCTACAATGCGGGGTCCCTTCAGGACATCATCAAAATACTGCTCAGGCGTGCGGTGCTCCTTGCCCACGGGCGGTCCCTCGGTCGCGAGCTTGACAACGTCCATCTTCGCCCACTGCACCTTGACACGGGCGAAGGCCATCCGCGCACCTTCGATGCAGACCGACCGCTTGATGGCATCAAGCCGAGGGCAGGCATCGACCAGCCGCTTCACGAGCCCGAAGTAGCTGTTGGGCATGGCTTCGGCAGGCCATAGACGGATTATCAAATCCTTCATGGCCAATTCGGCCACCCTATGCAGTTCGGTCAGCTGTTTCAGCTGATCGCTAAAGGGCACCGAATGCTCTGGCGCAAGGTATTGCGACTAGAACAGCTTCTCCGTTGAGCTCCCCTCTTCGGCTTGGAAGAACTCCGTAGCATCAGCAACACTGCGCGGCAAATCTGCAAACGCTCCTGGAGAACTCCAAATCCGGGTCAGTAAGAGGTACCTTTTCTTCACATATTTGCTCTGCATAATAAAGGCCTTACCCGCCGCGATTTTCCTGGCCTCCTGGATTTCCTAGAGGGCACCCTGGGCTTCAACCCGGGCCTCTTGTGCGCTTTGGCGGGCCTTGGCAAGTTCGGACTCTTGGTCCGCAATATTGCGTTCCAAGGACTCACATTTCATTACGACGTCCTGGAGCTCCTGCTGGACCTCCCCGACTCTGGCCTCGTGTTTTTCGCGGGCGGCTTGTTCCTTCGCCGCTTTCTTCTGGGCCTTGGCCGGCACGTTCTTGAGGAACTCCACCTCGGTCGCAGCACCTAGGAAATATCATGATAACATGATCAACACAAACAATTCATATCTTTTTAGATCTGAATAGGCCATTGCATACCTTGCTTGTCCTCTAGTTTTTTTTCACACGACCGAGCTCTTCCTCGGCCCGCTCCAGACTCTGCTTCAGTTTGGAGACTTCGGCAGAGTGGGAGGTCGCAGCCAGCATCGACGCCTGCTTATTTACATAGACATGTATGGTTAGTCTCCTCCGAAAATTATTTGATCCCATGTCCGACTTTTCTTTTCGAACACCGGACAGAGTCTCAGGGGCTACTGTCTATACTATGACATTCTTTTTGCATAAATTACGTTGCATACCTCAAAGCCTGTTAGAAGGCTGGTGCAGGCTTCGGTCAGTCTGCTCTTAGCATACTGAACCCTCTCAACCACCGTACCCATGAGGGTACGGTGTTCATCAACAATGGAAGCACTTTGCAGTGCTTCCAGTAAAGTATCCGGTGCCTCTGGATGGACAGAGGTCACCGGCGGAATAGGTGCACCTCCTTCTTTCAAAGGAGGCTGCTTGCCTGATTCCGTAGCCGTACGGGCCTCCGAAATAGTATTCGGCTGGGGGCCGAATTGGATATGGCCCCCAACGCCAGTCTCCGGGGGGATTCGCTCCCCCATGTGTCCGGCGGCCGAGGTTTCACCCTCCGGCGCCACCCTGACGGCCTCATGTATCTCTCCCTAGCCTGGGGAGGTCCTTCGGGACAACACCTCGGTGTCGTCCATGGCCTTGGGAGAGGAGGCCGCCGGAAGCGACCCGCTGTCCATCACCTTTGGATCCAGTGAATTCCCCGAAGATGAAGATCGCTGGGGGCGGGCGTGGGCCGGACTGCAGCGCATGATTCGACATATTAAAAACGGCCGAAGTAAAGAAATTGGATATATGTGTATAAGTGCCTTTGAGTATTTATGATTTCACCAGGGACTTCTCCCTGGGGCGCCACTCAGAGTTGCTATCGGTGTCCAATGCGGAGTTGTCCGCGAGGGAAACCTTCCCCTTCTTGGACGCCTCTGCCTCCAGATCCATGGAGGCCACCCTTTTCTTCCTTCCCCCCTCGGGGGGAGAGCTGCTTTCCTCTTCCTCCTCGTCGTCCTCGGCGGCGATGGAGGAGTGGGTTTCGGCATCTTCGGATGTCACATCTGAAGTGCCTTTACGATGAAGGTCTCCTTGGCCTTCTTCTCCGGCGCCTGGTAGGGCGCCGGAACCAGCATCTTCGTCAGAAGTGGGATTGCTGGGCTTTCGGGCAGCGGAGCCGGACTCTAAATCCGCTCTGCCTTCTTTGTCCAGCCCTGAAAGGACAGATAGGGAAGTTCAGACATCTTCCTTGAATGTACAGGTGAAGGATACACCTTGAAATATGAAAAACTTACTGAACTGGCGGGATGGGTCAGGTTGTACCGACGGTCCTCGGTCGTCTGCGGCCATGTCTCATTGGCCTTAAAAAGCACCTTCCAGATGCCTTCGTGCGTGGAGCCGAAGAACTCCTGCATGGTCTTGTGCTTGGCCAGATCGAACTCCCACAAATTGCAAGTCCGGCTCTGGCAAGGAAGGATCCGGCGAAAAAGCATCACCTGGATCACATTGACAATCTTGTTGTTCTTGTCCACCATGCTCTTGATGCGCATCTGCAGCGCTGACACCTCGTCCGATGACGTCCAGTCCAGGCCCTTTTCTATCCAGGAGGTAAGCCGCATTGGGGCCCCAGACTTGAATTCGGGAGCCGCGGCCCAGGTGGCGTCGCGGGGCTCTGTGACGTAGAACCACTGCTGCTGCCACCCTTTGACAGTCTCCACGAAGGTGCCTTTGGGCCACGTGACGTTGGACATCTTGCTAACCATAGTGCCTCCGCACTCTGCGTGTTGACCACCCACCACCTTCGGCTTCATGTTGAAGGTCTTTAGCCACAATCCGAAGTGGAGTGGATGTGGAGGAAGGCCTCGCACACGACAATGAATGCCGAGATGTTGAGGAAGGAGTTTGGGGCCAGATCATGGAAATCTAACCCGTAGTAGAACATGAGTCCGCGGACGAAGGGGTGGAGAGGAAACCCTAACCCGCGAACGAAGTGGGGAATGAACACCACCCTCTCATGGGGCTTCGGGGTGGGGACGATCTGCCCCTTTGCCGGGAGCCGGTGGGCGATTTCCTGGGCCAAGTACCCCGCCTCCTGGAGCTTCGTGATGTCCTTCTCCTTGACGGAGGAGGCCATCCACTTGCCCTCCGCTCCAGATCCGGACATGGTCGGAGTGCTTTTTTGAGGCAGAAAGGATGGAAGCTTGGGCGCTGGAGCTCGAGAATTGGTGGGTAGAGAGAAAGAAGGTGTGGGTGAAAAGGTGAATCCTTATCTCTTTATAAAGGCAACGAATATCAATCGCCTCTCCATTGACCTTAAAACTCGCCTATTCCCCAACGGTCGTGCAGACGGCGCGGTTGGATTACCCACGCCCGTATTGATGAGAATCCCGCAATAAGGGGACACGATCTCTGCTTCGACAAGACGTGCCAATGGAAACCGCATCTCAAACACGGAGCGGGAGGCTAAAAAATGGTTCGAAATAATGACCGGGCGGAGACGTGGCGTCTCACTACAGAAGATGTCAGTAGATGGGACTTGTTCAATATTATACTCTTTGCGGAGCTTATTTTGCAGAGTTGGACACATTATCTGTGTTCGAAGACTGCTTTGAAATATTTGTAAGAGGAACCCGCCTTGCAATGCCGAAGACAATCACTACAAAAAAAAAAGACACTTCCGTGATGATACGTGTTTGTCACAGTAGGTCACGTTTTCTGTCATGCATGTACATCCATGACAATTTTATGACAGAATCAAGATAGTCATACCTGTGCTGTCGTAGAAGTGTTCCATGACATTACCAAAATTATCATCACGGAAGTGTCGACTTCCATGACGATAAATCGCGCGTCATAGAAGTGCTTTCGTCAAGGGTGATCAACACGTGGCATCCACTGTAACGGCTCGCCGTTAAGCTATCGGGTCTGGTTTTGGATCCGATAACCCGTTAACAGCCCGGACCAATGGTAATTTTCCACGTGTAAAATTCTCATTGGCCGGAGGAAACACGTGTCTGCTCCTCGGTGGGCTAGATGTCGCCCGTCCATTGGAGGAGACATGCCTATGATACGTCGACACGTGGCAGGGCCCAACAGAGGCCCATATAGGTTAAAAAGGCCGGCCCAGTCAAAGGCCCATAGTACTTACTCAGGTACTAGTGGGCCAGCCCAATAACTGCCTATTTAATAAAGGCCCATTTACGGCCCGAAGCCAGATCTGGCCCATTAATTGTTCGCCAAATATTTGGGCCCAATTATAGCCCAGTGAATCTTGGCCTGTTAGAGGCCCGATGTAGACATGGGCCCATTTCAGCCCGGTGTGTCTTTCGGCCTAGGAATGACACGTGCTGCCCATGGGTCATATATGGTCCGACGCGACATCCGGCCCACTAGCGGCCCGTGATAAAGGTGGAAACAGTTCAGCCCAACGTGACTTTGGGCCTGTCGTATAATTCGGCCCGTTGATGCATGTACTAAGCTTTCGGCCTCTTAAAGGCCCATGATATCAGTGGGCCAACTAAGGCCCAAGATATGTTTCGGCCTGGTAACGGCCCGTCAAATAACTAGGCAAAAAAATGCTCGGTCTACATTTCAGCCTGCTGAAGGCCCGTCAACGACTAGTGAAAATCTAGGCCCAACATGCATTTCGGCCTGCTAAAGGCCCATGGTTTCTTCTGGGCCGTAACAGGCCAGTAGAATATTCAGCCTGTTAATGGCCCAACGCTACCTGGGCCAATCTAAGCACTGGGTCCACAAAAGGCACAACTAAAATTTGGGCCGAATATAGGCCGGAGTAAGTTGTGGGCCTGGCACAAAGTGTGAAGGCCCCAATGGCCATTCGGGCCCAAGAAAGATGCAGGCCGGCCCAATTGTGGCCCGCTAAAAACCAGGCCCGTTAGAGGCGAATGTTTCGGCCCGGTCGACTACATCAGATTTTTTTTCAGATAACGAATGATGGCAGTAACTAGTAGGAATTAAGAACAAACCTACTCTATACAATAAAGAAATTACGGCATAGTAACTTAGAATAAACCTACACTATACAATAAAGCATTTATGGTATATTACATCCACTGGGCATTGAAGTTCGCCACCAGTGATCATAAAGCGCAAGGAAGAAGCAGATTACAAAAACTGGGCACCATTGCAGCGTAACAAAATAATACTGAACAGAGACCACTTCCAAGACAGTTCAAGAAAGATTAGCCTTGCGCGGGAATTGCTACGCAAGCTGCTGAGCAAGGCTGTGAGACCGGCCTAGCATGTCGGTCATAGCTTCCAGGTGTAGTTGTTTGGCAATGAGGTTCTCATTGGTGTTCTCCGCAATCTTTCTTAGAGATAGGACTTCAAGTCGAAGTTGAGTTGCAGAATGCCTTTCTGCTAGAACTTGGGAGTGAAGAATTCGAACTGATTCAGACAGCGAATTCTGTGAGCTTGTCTGACTGCTAGTCTCATGTAACTTGAACACTGCATCAAGACAAGACTTTGGGGTTGTCTCGCTATCTTCAAGATGTTTTGCCTTCTTTGCTGCAATATATGTTGGGTTTATCTCACAGCCTTCAGCAGACTTGTGCATGCCATCAGGCATATCACCCTGAAACAAGCAGAGAGATGATAAGTTTTCCACGTGTATAAACAAAGATGATAACTGTGCTGTCAATTCCATCCAATTTCAAATTAGAAAATAAAGAGTAAGTTCAAAATATCAATAGCATAATCTGGCATTGTTCATAATGCGGGGAGCTTCACCACACTACTGGATTACCATGTCAACATAACAAGCATAGATGAAGGGCAAAGACAATCATTGTATCTATTTTGGTTAATGTGCATGGCATGCTGTTCATATCATCGGCCACATCAGTAAGATAAAACAGGAGATGACAAGGTGCATACGTGGGCTGCTTCACCACACACTGGATTATAGATCCACAAAAACAATCATACATATAGGGAGTATTGAGTAATGTGCATGGTATGAATAAGGAATTTGGTTTTACAAGTAAAACTTGGAACTTACAGTTCTTGCGAACATGCATTTTGATAGAAACATCAAACTAAGCAGCAGTAAAAGATAGGGACTATGAGCAAATTAAACAGCAGTTGAGGATAAAGGCTTTAGAAGGACTGACTTACATTAACAGTTAACACCGGCTTTATAATGCCCTTCTCCATGTCAAGGGCAGGATAACTCAAGAATTTCAGCACAGAATCTTCTTCATAAGCATTGCATGTACTCTACATTTTGTAGAGAGTAATTATAGATATGATAATACTGGAAGGGATAGAGGATAATGAAGATAAGATGCAGATTCATGCTACAATCAACTACCAATCCCTGGAAGTACAAGCGTTACAGGACAAAATGTACTGACAAGACCAATGGGCTACACTTCTGCACTGGCATTGTCTGTGTATTCAACTTTTTGGTAAGATTAAATATAGATCTGATATCTTTTAGTAAATGATGGGCGAGGGAGATAAGATGCAGAAAGCTACACTATGAACCAATCCCTCTTCCCATAATACATGAGTGTTTTGAACACTGGTGTACTGTACAAAACGTTCTTATATTATGGGACGGAGGGAGTAGCTGTTAATATAAGTACAGTGATAGACGACGTTCAGTCCTTACAAGAGGACTGCAGAGCTAAACCTCTTCAAAAGCATTGGGTTGATTCTAAATTTATGTAAGAATCCATACGGATCTTATAATGTCCAACAAATCGATGATAACGAGGGTGACATGTGCAGTGATGCTACATAATCAAACAGCTATGAAAGTAAGTATGGTCATACAGGGCAAGAGGTACTCACAAGAGCAATGCAGTGTGCAGTATAGTTGCGAGATTCCGTGGTCCCTTGAGAATGAATGTTCTTCTGCTAACAGTTTTCGTACAAGTGAGACGTTAAGGCAAATGCAGAAATGTAGTTCAAATTGTGATGTGATATCATAGAGAGTACCTTACGCTGCAGACGAGACCAATGTGTAACAAGATTATTCCAGTCACGGATAAATGTAGCACCGGAGACTTTACAGAAATTCCGTTTAGAGGCTTGCCATCGAAGTGTGCTTGCCTCAGGTAGGAACGATACTTCATCAACAAGTGCTTGAAAAGTGCAACCAACCCTTGCTCGTCTTGACAATCTAGTTTGGTCCTCGCCTATTTAAAAGAATGAAATCTTGTTTCTTCTGTCAGCAGAAACATATGCAGTAATTACCATGAATAACATTAGTACATTACTTACACGTAAGTTGCGGAGGAAGACTGGAAATTGTTCTGTGTCTGCGGTATAATCTTTCCATGAAGGAAAGATGCACACAAAGTTCTGTTGGGGAATGTAGTAATTTCAAAAAAAATTCCTATTCACACGCAAGATCATGGTGATGCATAGCAACGAGAGGGGAGAGTGTTGTCCACGTACCCTCGTAGACCGAAAGCGGAAGCGTTAGCACAACGCAGTTGATGTAGTCGTACGTCTTCACGATCCGACCGATCTAGTACCGAACGCACGGCACCTCCAAGTTCAGCACAAGTTCAGCCCGATGACGTCCCTCGAACTCCGATCCAGCCGAGTGTTGAGGGAGAGTTTCGTCAGCACGACAGCATGGCGACGATGATGATGTTCTACCGACGCAGGGCTTCGCCTAAGTACCGCTACAGAATTATTGAGGTGGACTATCGTGGAGGGGGGCACCGCAGACGGCTAAAAGATCAAACGATAAATTGTTGTGTCTCTAGGGTGCCCCCCTGCTCCCGTATATAAAGGAGCAAGGGGGCGAGGTGCGGCCGGCCAGGCGGGGCGCGCCAGGAGGAGTCCTACTCCCATCGGGAGTAGGACTCCCTCCCTTTTCCTTGTTGGACTAGGAGTGGAGGGGGAAAGAGGAGGGAGAGAGGAAGGAAAAGGGGGGCGCCGCCCCCCTCTCCTTGTCCTATTAGGACTAGGGGGGAGGGGCGCGTGGCCCTACCCTGGCCGCCTCTCCTCTCTTCCACTAAGGCCCACTATAGCCCATTAAGCCCCCGGGGGGTTCCGGTAACCTCCCGGTACTCCGGTAAAATTCCGATTTCACCCGGAACAGTTCCGATATCCAAACATAGGCTTCCAATATATCAATCTTCATGTCTCGACCATTTCGAGACTCCTCATCATGTCTGTGATCACATCCGGGACTCAAAACAACCTTCAGTACATCAAAACATATAAACTCATAATATAACTGTCATCGAAACTTTAAGCGTGTGGACCCTACGGGTTCGAGAACTATGTAGACATGACCGAGACACGTCTCCGGTCAATAACCAATAGTGGAACCTGGATGCTCATATTGGCTCCCACATATTCTACGAAGATCTTTATCGGTCAGACCGCATAACAACATACGTTGTTCCCTTTGTCATCGGTATGTTACTTGCCCGAGATTCAATCGTCGGTATCTCAATACCTAGTTCAATCTCGTTACCGGCAAGTCTCTTTACTCGTTCCATAATACATCATCCCGCAACAAACTCATTAGTTGCAATGCTTGAAAGGCTTAAGTGATGTGCATTACCGAGAGGGCCCAGAGATACCTCTCCGACAATCGGAGTGACAAATCCTAATCTCGAAATACGCCAACCCCACAAGTACCTTCAGAGACACCTGTAGAGCACCTTTATAATCACCCAGTTACGTTGTGACGTTTGGTAGCACACAAAGTGTTCCTCCGGTAAACGGGAGTTGCATAATCTCATAGTCATAGGAACATGTATAAGTCATGAAGAAAGCAATAGCAACATACTAAACGATCGAGTGCTAAGCTAAGGGAATGGGTCAAGTCAATCACATCATTCTCCTAATGATGTGATCACGTTAATCAAATGACAACTCATGTCTATGGCTAGGAAACATAACCATCTTTGATCAACGAGCTAGTCAAGTAGAGGCATACTAGTGACACTCTGTTTGTCTATGTATTCACACATGTATTATGTTTCCGGTTAATACAATTCTAGCATGAATAATAAACATTTATCATGATATAAGGAAATAAATTATAACTTTATTATTGCCTCTAGGGCATATTTCCTTCAGTCTCCCACTTGCACTAGAGTCAATAATCTAGATTGCACAGTAATGATTCTAACACCCATGGAGCCTTGGTGCTGATCATGTTTTGCTCGTGGAAGAGGCTTAGTCAATGGGTCTGCAACATTCAGATCCATATGTATCTTGCAAATTTCTATGTCTCCCACCTGGACTAAATCCCGGATGGAATTGAAGCATCTCTTGATGTGCTTGGTTCTCTTGTGAAATCTGGATTCCTTCGCCAAGGCAATTGCACCAGTATTGTCACAAAAGATTTTCATTGGACCCGATGCACTAGGTATGACATCTAGATCGGATATGAACTCGTTCATCCAGACTCCTTCATTTGCTTCTTCCAAAGTAGCTATGTATTCCGCTTCACATGTAGATCCCGCCACGACACTTTGTTTAGAACTTCACCAACTGATAGCTCCACCGTTCAATCTAAACACGTATCCCGTTTGCGATTTAGAATCGTCCGGATCAGTGTCAAAGCTTGCATCAACATAACCATTTACGATGAGCTCTTTGTCACCTCCATAAACGAGAAACATATCCTTAGTCCTTTTCAGGTATTTCAGGATGTTCTTGACCGCTGTCCAGTGATCCACTCCTGGATTACTTTGGTACCTCCCTGCTAGACTTATAGCAAGGCACACATCAGGTCTGGTACACAGCATTGCATACATGATAGAGCCTATGGCTGAAGCATAGGGAACATCTTTCATCTTTTCTCTATCTTCTGCAGTGGTCGGGCATTGAGTCTTACTCAACTTCACACCTTGTAACATAGGCAAGAACCCTTTCTTTGCTTGATCCATTTTGAACTTCTTCAAAACTTTGTCAAGGTATGTGCTTTGTGAAAGTCCAATTAAGCATCTTGATCTATCTCTATAGATCTTGATGCCCAATATATACGCAACTTCACCGAGGTCTTTCATTGAAAAACTCTTATTCAAGTATCCCTTTATGCTATCCAGAAATTCTATATCATTTCCAATCAGCAATATGTCATCCACATATAATATCAGAATTGCTACAGAGCTCCCACTCACTTTCTTGTAATTATAGGCTTTTCCAAAAGGCTGTACAAAACCAAATGCTTTGATCACACTATCAAAGCGTTTATTCCAACTCCGAGAGGCTTGCACCAGTCCATAAATGGATCGCTGGAGCTTGCACACTTTGTTAGCTCCCTTTGGATCGACAAAACCTTCCGGTTGCATCATATACAACTCTTCTTCCAGAAATCCATTCAGGAATGCAGTTTTGACATCCATTTGCCAAATTTCATAATCATAAAATGCGGCAATTGCTAACATGATTCGGACAGACTTAAGCATCGCTACGGGTGAGAAGGTCTCATCGTAGTCAATCCCTTGAACTTGTCGAAAACCTTTTGAAACAAGTCGAGCTTTATAGACAGTAACATTACCGTCAGCGTCAGTCTTCTTCTTGAAGAACCATTTATTCTCAATTGCTTGCCGATCATCGGGCAAGTCAACCAAAGTCCACACTTTGTTCTCATACATGGATCCCATCTCAGATTTCATGGCTTCAAGCCATTCTGCGGAATCTGGGCTCACCATCGCTTCTTCATAGTTCATAGGTTCGTCATGGTCTAGTAGCATAACCTCCAGAACAGGATTACCGTACCACTCTGGTGCGGATCTTACTCTGGTTGACCTACGAGGTTCAGTAATAACTTGATCTGAAGTTCCATGATCATCATCATTAACTTCCTCACTAATTGGTATAGGCGTCGCAGAAACTGGTTTCTGTGATGAACTACTTTCCAATAAGGGAGCAGGTACAATTACCTCATCAAATTCTACTTTCCTCCCACTCACTTATTTCGAGAGAAACTCCTTCTCCAGAAAAATTCTGAATTTAGCAACAAAAGTCTTGCCTTCGGATCTGTGATAGAAGGTGTACCCAACAGTCTCCTTTGGGTATCCTATGAAGACACATTTCTCCGATTTGGGTTCAAGCTTATCAGGTCGAAGCTTTTTCACATAAGCATCACAGCCCCAAACTTTAAGAAACGACAACTTTGGTTTCTTGCCAAACCACAGTTCATAAGGCGTCGTCTCAATGGATTTCGATGGTGCCCTATTTAACGTGAATGCAGCCGTCTCTAAAGCATAACCCCAAAACGATAGCGGTAAATCAGTAAGAGACATCATAGATCGTACCATATCTAGTAAAGTACGATTACAACGTTCGGACACACCATTACGTTGTGGTGTTCCGGGTGGCGTGAGTTGCGAAACTATTCCGCATTGTTTCAAATGAAGACCAAACTCGTAACTCAAATATTCTCCTCCACAATCAGATCGTAGAAACTTTATTTCCTTGTTACGATGATTTTCAACTTCACTCTGAAATTCTTTGAACTTTTCAAATGTTCGGGCGCCTCTGTTCGGGCTGGCGCCCGTGCGCCCGCTGCGCGAACGCTCGCGCCCGCGCCCGAAACAGCACCCGCATCGCCCCCTCTGGGCCGCTGCCAGGTGGGCCTCGCCCCACCTGGGCCACTGGACAACGGGGCCTAGCCCACCAGAACGTTTATTAATAAAAAAAAAGAGATAATAAATAGAATAATAATAATAATAATAATAATAATAATAGTAGTAATAAGAATAATTTAATTAATAAAGATTAATAAATAAATAAATAAAAATAATTTTAATTAATTAATTAACTAAATTAATTAATTAATTAAGTTAATTAATCCTGTTTAATTTAATTAAATAATAATTAATTAGCTAAACCCTAATTAACCTTAACAGTGAATGACAGGTGGGTCCCACTGGACCCACATGTCAGTTTGACTTAGTCAACCCCTGTTGACTGCTGATGTCAGCATGACATCATGCTGATGTCATAAATCCAAATTTCGAATTAAATTAAATATTTAATTAAATTCCAGAAATTAATAAAATCTTTATAAAATCATATCTTTTAATTCGTAACTCGGATTAAAATATTTCCAACATGAAAATTGCTTAGAACTAAGAGACGAATCCGAATACGCAGTCCGTTCGTCCACCGCACCTCCCTAACCTATCGAACTCGCAACTTTCCCCCTCCGGTCCATCTGTCCGAAAACGCAAAACATCGGGAATACCTCCCGGATGTTCCCCCCCTTCACCGGTACCACCTACTGTCGCGTTAGGGCACCCCTAGCACCACTCATTGTCATGTCACGCATCGTCATGCTTATGTTTGCATTGTATTTACTGTTTCTTCCCCCCTTCTCTCCGGTAGACTACGAGACCGACACTGCTGCTGCCCAGTTCGACTACGGAGTCGACGACCCCTCCTACTTGCCAGAGCAACCAGGCAAGCCCCCCCCCCTTGATCACCAGATATCGCCTACTCTCCTCTATACTGCTTGCATTAGAGTAGTGTAGCATGTTACTGCTTTTCGATATCCTATTCTGATGCATAGCCTATCCTTGCTACTACTGTTGATACCTTTACCTGCAATCCTACATGCTTAGTATAGGATGCTAGATTTCCATCAGTGGCCCTACATTCTTGTCCGTCTGCTGTGCTACACTATCGGGCCGTGAACACCTGGGCGGTGATCGCGGGTATATACTTATATACTATATACATGACACATGTGATGACTAAAGTCGGGTCGGCTCGTAGGAGTACCCGCAAGTGGATCTTTGTGGCGGAGCGACAGGGCAGGTTGAGACCGCCTAGGTAAGAGGTGGGCCTGGCCCTGGTCGGCGTTCGCGGATACTTAACACGCTTAACGAGATCTTGGTATTTGATCTGAGTCTGGCCATTTGGTCTATACGCACTAACCATCTACGTGGGAGTAGTTATGGGTATCCCGACGTCGTGGTATCAGCCGAAGCTCTTTTGACGTCAGCGACTGAGTGGCGCGCGCCGTGTTGGACCGCTTTGACGTAACCGCCGTGATCGTGTGGGTTGCTAGGTCTGCTCGCGGCCGCGTTCGCAACGTGCAGGTGTGCTTAGGGCGATGGGCCCAGACCCCTGCGCGCATAGGTTTAGACCGGCGTGCTGACCTCTCTGTTGAGCCTAGGTGGGGCTGCGACGTGTTGATCTTACGAGGCCGGGCATGACCCAGGAAAGTGTGTCCGGCCAAATGGGATCGAGCGTGTTGGGTTATGTGGTGCACCCCTGCAGGGAAGTTTATCTATTCGAATAGCCGTGTCCCTCGGTAAAAGGACGACCCGGAGTTGTACCTCGAGCTTATGACAACTAGAACTGGATACTGAATAAAATACACCCTTCCAAGTGCCAGATACAACCCGGTGATCGCTCTCTAACAGGGTGACGAGGAGGGGATCACCGGGTAGGATTATGCTATGCGATGCTACTTGGAGGACTTCAATCTACTCTCTTCTACATGCTGCAAGATGGAGATGTCCAGAAGCTTAGTCTTCGACAGGACTAGCTATCCCCCTCTTATGCCGGCATTCTGCAGTTCAGTCCACTGATATGCCTCTTTACACATATACCCATGCATATGTAGTGTAGCTCCTTGCTTGCGAGTACTTTGGATGAGTACTCACGGTTGCTTTTCTCCCTCTTTTCCCCTTTCTATACCGGATTGTCGCAATCAGATGTCGGAGTCCAGGAGCCAGACGCCACCGTCGACGACGACTCCCACGGCACTGGAGGTGCCTACTACTACGTGCAAGCCGCTGACGACGACCAGGAGTAGTTAGGAGGTCCCAGGCAGGAGGCCTTGCCTCTTCGATCGTTGCTACTTTTGTGCTAGCCTTCTTAAGGCAAAACTTGTTTAACTTATGTCTGTGCTCAGATATTGTTGCTTCCGCTGACTCGTCTATGATCGAGCACTTGTATTCGAGCCCTCGAGGCCCCTGGCTTGTATTATGATGCTTGTATGACTTATTTATGTTTTAGAGTTGTGTTGTGATATCTTCCCGTGAGTCCCTGATCTTGGTCGTACACATTTGCGTGCATGATTAGTGTACGGTCAAATCGGGGGCGTCACAAGTTGGTATCAGAGCCGACTGCCTGTAGGAACCCCCCTTCCACACTCCTTGGCCGAAGTCGAGTCTAGACATTGCAAAACTTTTACTAACATGGCTGTGCGGCTTACGGGCCCACGTCGCCATTGGGTGGTACTAGGATCTTTTACTCCTCGACCTTTACTCTGGGACTTTGAACTCTCTTCTACTCGGGTTAAACGACTTTACTAACTCTAACACTAGGATCCCGTGACCACATTCACCCCAAAGTTGGATAAGCCATAGTTGTTTCTCAGAATAGTATTTTGATCAATTCACACACTGTCATTTGACTCCTTTGAAACGTCTTTGCTTTCAGATGGAACCCACGAGGCAGGTTGTTCGCCACACGATGGCCATTGGTGCCTCGGGATCACCTGCGGTGCTAGCTGAGATGATGACCTATCTGGGTTATCGCTGGCACCCTGAGTACACCGTCTACGAGGAGTACCAGGACTTTAACCAGGAGCAGTACCGTGCCATCGTCCACCTCTACTCTCGGGAGTACGACTCCACTACTGTGCTGCACACCGCACATGGTGTTGGTGTGACCATCGATATGGCTGTCCACGATGCAGCCTATGCTGCTCTGACACGTCTTCGTGGAGAGTATCGGGAGTTGGACACCTCCCCTTTCAGGCACATTGCTATCGCCTCTGATGTTGGTGCAGAGGGATACTATACTGCTGCCTACTCCACTGTCACCCGAGAGCCCTTCTACCATCAGCACCTGGTTCTGCATGCTGATGGGCTGGATCGAGCTAACCGAGCTCTTCGCCACGAGATGTACACCACCCGTCAGCACCTTTACCGTGCTCTGACGCTGCTGCACCCCTTTGTCCGGTCTGGACAGGTACCGCGTTCTGCGATCTACCCAGCCAGGACCGTGATGCCCCACGGTGTCGGTTGGCCAGAGGTGGGAGGCTACTCTCCCGCACTTGGTCCTCTTCTGCCACCTGAGCGTCGGGCTCTACACCTGAGTATCCGCGGCCCCCAGTCTGCTGACGTGGAGAGCTATCCGTTGCCTCACTACCAGCTGTCGGGCTACGATTACCTCCACAGTACCTCTTGGGACTGATGTAGGCTTGTTTGTAGTGTTAAAGGCATTCGCCGCGAGCCTGTGTGCCGCCTATGATGTTTTAGTCTATGTACTGAACTCTGTGTACTGAACTCTATGCATGACCCCTTTTGTAAGCTATGCCGACTACTATGTAGTAGCTATCGTGCTCCTTTCATTATGCATGTTTCATCATGAATGATTCATGTCATTGCCAATTTTCTCAATGCTGAACTACCCCTGTTATATATTAGCAGGATGGTTAGACCAGTTGGTCGTGGTCGTGGTGGCGATGCCCCACCACCACCTGAGTACATGGCTGGTATGATCCAACAGTTTGAACTGAACCGCCAATTCATGGAAAATATGATGGCTCAGTTTCCTCGCCCCAATATGAACCAGCAGCAAGCCCAAGTGACTCTTCAAGATTTCATACGCCTCAACCCAACCATCTACCGCAGCTCAACTCAGCCTCTGGATGCTGATGACTGGCTCCGTGACATCACCTATGAGATGGAGTCTGCTGATGTAGCCCCTGCCAGCTATGTCACCTTTGCTTCCTTCTTCTTGAAGGGACCCGCAGCTCAATGGTGGGACAGCCACAGGCGTACTCTGCCAGCTGGAACAATCATCACATGGCCAGACTTCCAAGCAGCTTTCCGTGCCCGCTTCATTCCTCAGGGAGTCATGGACCGGAAGAAGCGTGAGTTCCGCAACCTCACCCAAGGCAACAAAACTGTTGAAGCTTATCAGCGGGAGTTTCTGGACTTGTCCCGCTATGCTGAAGAAGACATTGCAACTGATGCACGCAGACAGGAGAAGTTCCGTGATGGACTACAAGCTGACATCAAGCTCGCACTTCTAGTGCATGACTTCGCCGATTTCGCCACCTTGGTGAATAAGGCCATCAATGTCGAGACTGGTCTGCAGGAATACCAGAGCTCTCAGAGGCGCAACCGTGACACGGGCTCATCTTCGGGCTCGCCCTCACAGAAGCGTAAGATATGGATCCCAAACAGCATGTATCGTCCAAATGCACCTGCTCCCAGGAAATCTTATGCTGCACCGCGTCTGCCTCCTCCACCATCTAAGCAGTCAAAGCTACCAGCTCCCCCACCTGGGGCTCCTGTTCCCACTCCCGATAATGGTCTGTGCTTCAAGTGTGGTCAACCGGGTCACTTTGCCAGGAACTGCTATCAGAACCAGAATCAACTGGCCCTTCCAGCAGCTGGACGTGGTAACAACCAGCCCCGCAACAACAATGCTAAGTCTCAAGGTCGTGCTCATGCCAACCACGTTGATCTCAGCGAAGCTCAAGACCAGCCTGCTACTGTGATGGGTACGCTCCTCGTAAATTCAGTACCAGCATCCGTTTTATTTGATACAGGAGCATCCCACTCATTCATTTCAGCAGAATTTGCATTCCTGCATGGCATTAATCACGAAGAGATAAACACTCCGCTAGTGGTACACACCCCAGCGGGCCAATGTCAAACCTCTATGGTTAGTCGCGATGTTACTGTTGAAATTGAAGGACTGGAATTTCTTGTCTCTCCCATCGTACTGAAGTCCTGTAGCATTGGTCTCATTCTGGGAATGAATTGGTTAAAAGCGCATACTGCTTCGATCGTTTGCACCACTAAGACCGTCCATCTGCTACACCCTTCAGATGAGATAGTTACTTACCAAGCCCATCTGGTGCAAAATGCCGAGGCAAGGCTCTATGCATTGAATGCATTGAACGCTGCACCACTCGAGGGCATTGAAAACATTCCCGTCGTGCGTGAATTCCTCGACGTCTTCCCTGAAGAACTTCCAGGGATTCCCCCTGCTAGAGCTGTCGAATTCATCATCGACTTGAAACCAGGCACCACTCCTATAGCCAAGCGACCCTACAAAATGCCGCCGCATGAACTCCTTGAGCTTAAGGAGGAAATCGACAAGTCTCTTCGCAAAGGATTCATTCGCCCAAGTTGCTCTCCTTGGGGAGCACCTTCTCTCTTTGTCAAGAAGAAGGATGGACAAACCGGTTAGTTCAAGACTACCGTCCTATAAACCAAGCTACCATTCAGAATAAATACCCTCTTCCTCGGATCAATGATCTGTATGATCAACTGGCGGGTTCGTCAGTGTTCTCTAAGCTCGACTTGAGGTTGGGCTACCACCAGATCCGTGTTCGCGAAGAGGATATCCCAAAGACCGCCTTCGTGACTCGCTATGGTTCATACGAGTACACCGTCATGTCTTTCGGTTTAACCAATGCTCCAGCCACCTTCTCTTGTCTGATGAACTACATATTCATGGATTACCTCGACAAGTTCGTCGTGGTTTATCTGGATGATATCCTGATATTTTCCAAGAACGAAGAAGAACATGCGGAACATCTCCGACTTGTGCTGGAAAAGCTACGAGAACATCAACTATATGCCAAGTTCTCCAAATGTGAATTCTGGCTACCGGAAGTAACCTATCTTGGGCATGTCATCTCTAAGGATGGTATTGCCGTCAACCCTGAACGAGTTCAGGCTATTCTTGATTGGACTCCTCCCAAGAACGTTAAGCAAGTCAGAAGTTTTCTCGGTCTCGCCAGCTATTGCCGTCGATTCGTCGAGAACTTCTCTAAGATCGCCAGGCCTCTGACTAACCTGTTGCATAAGGGCGTCAAGTTCCAATGGACAGACAAATGTCAGGAAAGTTTCCAGGCACTCAAAGACAAGTTGACTTCTGCTCCAGTTCTAGCTCCACCTGATACTAAGAAGGACTTTGTCATTTACTGCGACGCTTCCCGTCAAGGATTAGGCTGTGTCCTAATGCAAGACCGCAAAGTGATTGCTTATGCCTCTCGACAATTGCGCCCTCACGAAGAGAACTACCCAGTTCACGACCTCGAACTTGCTGCTGTCATTCATGCGCTGAAGCAGTGGCGACATTACCTTCTCGGTAATCGTTGCGAGATCTTCACCGACCACCAAAGTCTGAAGTATCTGTTTACTCAACCAGATCTGAACCTCCGTCAGCAGAGATGGATGGAGCTTGTTGCAGACTTTGACTTGGGTATTTCCTATACGCCAGGCAAGGCTAATGTAATGGCTGATGCCTTGAGCCGCAAGTCTTACTGCAACCACCTCCAGGTTCATAAAGTTTAGCCCTCGCTTGTTGAAGAATTCAGGAAGCTGAACCTCCATATTGTTCCTCCGGGTGCACTCGCTCCCCCTCCTAAACAATTTGGCAAGGTGAACCTCCACGTTGTTACCCAGGGTTCCCTCAATACCCTAGTTGCTAAACCAGATCTCGAGGACAGCATCAAAAGGCTACAGAAGTATGACTCTGAAGCCTACAAGATTAAGCGCTACCTCGCAGGAGGAAAGCCCTCATTCTTCACCATTTCTGAAGATGGCACCCTATACTTCAAGGGCCGCCTAGTGGTGCCATGTACAGAGAAAAACCTGGATATGACACAGGAAGTTATGAAAGAAGCTCATGATACGCCTCTGTGTATCCATCCTGGTAGTACAAAGATGTATCAAGATATCCGTCAGAGATTCTGGTGGACTAATATGAAGCAAGACATTGCTCGTTATGTTGCTGAGGGTGACGTTTGCCGTCGTATCAAAGCAGAACATCAAAGGCCTGCTGGAACTCTGCAACCTATCTCTATTCCTGAATGGAAATGGGACCATGTTGAGATGGACTTCGTCACTGGATTTCCCAAATCGCAGAAAGGTAATGATGCTATTCTTGTCGTCATTGACCGGCTTTCCAAAGTTGCACATTTCCTGGCAGTCAAAGAAACGATCACTGCTAGCCAGTTGGCAACGCTCTATATGTCCAGGATTGTTTCGCTCCACGGTATTCCATTGGTTATCAGTTCAGACCGTGGTAGCTTATTCACTTCAAGATTCTGGGCAAGTTTCCAAGAAGCAATGGGAACTCATCTGTCATTCAGTACTGCGTTTCATCCTCAATCGCAAGGACAAGTTGAACGCGTCAATCAAATCCTCGAAGACATGCTTCGAGCTTGCGTTATTTCCTTCGGCAAGAAATGGGAGGAATCTCTCCCGTATGCTGAGTTCTCTTATAATAATAGCTATCAAGCTAGTCTGAAGATGGCCCCCTTCGAAGTGTTATATGGACGAAAGTGCCGAACCCCTCTGAACTGGTCAGAAACTGGGGAACGTCCACTCTTCGGTCCGGATATTATCCAAGATGCCGAAGAACAAGTCCGCATTATTCGCGAGAATCTCAAGACTGCTCAGTCGCGTCAGAAGAGTCAGTATGACCGTCATCATAAAGACATGGTCTATCAACCTGGCGAAAAGGCTTATCTTCGAGTCACACCTATGAAGGGTGCTCACCGCTTCGGGATCAAGGGCAAACTAGCTCCTCGCTATATTGGCCCATTCACTATTCTCGAAAGGCGTGGAAAAGTGGCATACCAACTGGAACTACCGCCGAACCTTTCTCAGGTTCACGATGTGTTCCATGTGTCACAGCTCCGCCGATGCTTCAAGGATCCAATCCGAGCTGTGGATCATGAAGTGCCCGAATTGCAGCAAGACCTCTCCTATAAAGAGCATCCGGTCCGCATTCTCGACCAAGCTGAACGCCGCACACGTCAGAAGGCGATCAAGTTTCTCAAAGTCCAGTGGTCGCACCATTCTGAAGATGAGGCCACTTGGGAACGAGAGGATCGTCTGCGCGAAGAATACCCCGCACTGTTTTCTTCTACCTCCTAAATCTCGGGACGAGATTTCTTGTAGTGGAGGAGATTTGTAACACCCTGAGAATCATGCTACAGTAACCCCCCTGTGATTAAGCTAATCATGTTGCTAAACAGGGCTGGATCACATTTGAACCACACCCTTGTCAAACTCCTAGTTCAAACTTCAAATATAATTCAAGTGGAAAATAAAAGTTTTCAAAAATTCAAACAGAAATGTTCGGTGGGTGCCAAATAATACACCGGTAATTATTGTGGAGAAAACTCCTTTTTATAAAATGCCTAAATACTTTTAAATGAAATAAAACAGAAAAGAAAATAAACAAATAAAAAGAAAATGCAAAAGAACACAGAACAAAGAAAAAAAAGGGAAAAGGAGAAGGCCCCCCCCGGACCTGGCCCAACTGGGCCACCCCAGGCCCAGCCGGCCGGCCCACCCCGCGCTCCCCCTCTCACCTTATCCCACCCCCACCGACACCTCCCCCACCCCCGAAATATCCCACTCACTCCTCCCTCTCCCCCGATCTGGATCGAGGAGGGCTCGACCCCGTCGCCGCGCCTGCCGCCTCGCCCCCGACAGCCACGGCGGCCTGAGACCGACGTCGCCGCGCGGAGCCCCTCTCCGTCACCGAACCGCCTCCGAGCTCGTCGCCTCGTCCCCGTCGTCCTCCCCGCGCCCACTGCCCTTATCCCTACGGACCCGCGGTGAGGCCCCGGGCTCCCGCCCCCTCTCCTCGCACCCCCCCCGCGACTGTCGCCGCGCCTCGCGCGTTCCGTCCCCGCGCTCACCGCGGCCGGCCGCGCCCTGGCCACGCGCTACTCCGACCGGCTGTGCCCGCCTTGCCGCCCGCTTCCCCTGCTACCGCCCGCACGCGCTGCCCCCCCCCTCACCGCTCCGGTCTGCCGCGCCTCGCGCGCCCCCGAGCCCTGCGGCAACTCCGCCTGCACCTGCCGCCGAGCCCGCCACCGTTGCTGCCGCTCCCCGCGCCCCGCTCCGGTGCCGCCCGGCGCTCCTCCCGTCCTCGCCCTGGTGCCGTGCCACTTCTTCCCCGCCCGCCACGGATCCGTTCGCCCCGTCGGTGCCCTTGCCCGCCCCGCGCGCCGTACCCCCCTCGCCGGAGCTCCCTGCCGCCTCGCAGCGCCCGGTCGGGTGCGCCTCTGTTCGGGCTGGCGCCCGTGCGCCCGCTGCGCGAACGCTCGCGCCCGCGCCCGAAACAGCACCCGCATCGCCCCCTCTGGGCCGCTGCCAGGTGGGCCTCGCCCCACCTGGGCCACTGGACAACGGGGCCTAGCCCACCAGAACGTTTATTAATAAAAAAAGAGATAATAAATAGAATAATAATAATAATAAAAATAATAATCATAATAATAATAGTAGTAATAAGAATAATTTAATTAATAAAGATTAATAAATAAATAAATAAAAATAATTTTAATTAATTAATTAACTAAATAAATTAATTAATTAAGTTAATTAATCATGTTTAATTTAATTAAATAATAATTAATTAGCTAAACCCTAATTAACCTTAACAGTGAATGACAGGTGGGTCCCACTGGACCCACATGTCAGTTTGACTTAGTCAACCCCTGTTGACTGCTGATGTCAGCATGACATCATGCTGATGTCATAAATCGAAATTTCGAATTAAATTAAATATTTAATTAAATTCGAGAAATTAATAAAATCTTTATAAAATCATATCTTTTAATTCGTAACTCGGATTAAAATATTTCCAACATGAAAATTGCTTAGAACAAAGAGACGAATCCGAATACGCAGTCCGTTCGTCCACCGCACCTCCCTAACCTATCGAACTCGCAACTTTCCCCCTCTGGTCCATCTGTCCGAAAACGCAAAACATCGGGAATACCTCCCGGATGTTCCCCCCCTTCACCGGTACCACCTACTGTCGCGTTAGGGCACCCCTAGCACCCCTCATTGTCATGTCACGCATCGTCATGCTTATGTTTGCATTGTATTTACTGTTTCTTCCCCCCTTCTCTCCGGTAGACTACGAGACCGACACTGCTGCTGCCCAGTTCGACTACGGAGTCGACGACCCCTCCTACTTGCCAGAGCAACCAGGCAAGCCCCCCCCTTGATCACCAGATATCGCCTACTCTCCTCTATACTGCTTGCATTAGAGTAGTGTAGCATGTTACTGCTTTTCGATATCCTATTCTGATGCATAGCCTATCCTTGCTACTACTATTGATACCTTTACCTGCAATCCTACATGCTTAGTATAGGATGCTAGATTTCCATCAGTGGCCCTACATTCTTGTCCGTCTGCTGTGCTACACTATCGGGCCGTGAACACCTGGGCGGTGATCGCGGGTATATACTTATATACTATATACATGACACATGTGATGACTAAAGTCGGGTCGGCTCGTAGGAGTACCCGCAAGTGGATCTTTGTGGCGGAGCGACAGGGCAGGTTGAGACCGCCTAGGTAAGAGGTGGGCCTGGCCCTGGTCGGCGTTCGCGGATACTTAACACGCTTAACGAGATCTTGGTATTTGATCTGAGTCTGGCCATTTGGTCTATACGCACTAACCATCTACGTGGGAGTAGTTATGGGTATCCCGACGTCGTGGTATCAGTCGCAGCTCTTTTGACGTCAGCGACTGAGTGGCGCGCGCCGTGTTGGACCGCTTTGACGTAACCGCCGTGATCGTGTGGGTTGCTAGGTCTGCTCGCGGCCGCGTTCGCAACGTGCAGGTGTGCTTAGGGCGATGGGCCCAGACCCCTGCGCGCATAGGTTTAGACCGGCGTGCTGACCTCTCTGTTGAGCCTAGGTGGGGCTGCGACGTGTTGATCTTACGAGGTCGGGCATGACCCAGGAAAGTGTGTCCGGCCAAATGGGATCGAGCGTGTTGGGTTATGTCGTGCACCCCTGCAGGGAAGTTTATCTATTCGAATAGCCGTGTCCCTCGGTAAAAGGACGACCCGGAGTTGTACCTCGAGCTTATGACAACTAGAACTGGATACTGAATAAAATACACCCTTCCAAGTGCCAGATACAACCCGGTGATCGCTCTCTAACAGGGTGACGAGGAGGGGATCGCCGGGTAGGATTATGCTATGCGATGCTACTTGGAGGACTTCAATCTACTCTCTTCTACATGCTGCAAGATGGAGATGTCCAGAAGCTTAGTCTTCGACAGGACTAGCTATCCCCCTCTTATTCCGGCATTCTGCAGTTCAGTCCACTGATATGCCTCTTTACACATATACCCATGCATATGTAGTGTAGCTCCTTGCTTGCGAGTACTTTGGATGAGTACTCACGGTTGCTTTTCTCCCTCTTTTCCCCTTTCTATACCGGATTGTCGCAATCAGATGTCGGAGTCCAGGAGCCAGACGCCACCGTCGACGACGACTCCCACGGCACTGGAGGTGCCTACTACTACGTGCAGGCCGCTGACGACGACCAGGAGTAGTTAGGAGGTCCCAGGCAGGAGGCCTTGCCTCTTCGATCGTTGCTACTTTTGTGCTAGCCTTCTTAAGGCAAAACTTGTTTAACTTATGTCTGTGCTCAGATATTGTTGCTTCCGCTGACTCGTCTATGATCGAGCACTTGTATTCGAGCCCTCGAGGCCCCTGGCTTGTATTATGATGCTTGTATGACTTATTTATGTTTTAGAGTTGTGTTGTGATATCTTCCCGTGAGTCCCTGATCTTGGTCGTACACATTTGCGTGCATGATTAGTGTACGGTCAAATCGGGGGCGTCACAGCTGGCACCAAATAACAATTATCCAGGTCTAAAACTAATCCTGAAGGTAGATGTAGAGGTAGCGTGCCGACTGCGATCACATCGACTTTGGAACCATTTCCCACGCGCATCGTCACCTCGTCCTTAGCCAATCTTCGCTTAATCCGTGGTCCCTGTTTCGAGTTGCAAATATTAGCAACAGAACCAGTATCAAATACCCAGGTGCTACTGCGAGCATTAGTAAGGTACACATCAATAACATGTATATCACATATACCTTTGTTCACCTTGCCATCCTTCTTATCCGCCAAATACTTGGGGCAGTTCCGCTTCCAGTGACCAGTCTGTTTGCAGTAGAAGCACTCAGTCTCAGGCTTAGGTCCAGACTTGGGTTTCTTCTCCTGAGCAGCAACTTGTTTGCTGTTCTTCTTGAAGTTCCCCTTCTTCTTCCCTTTGCCCTTTTTCTTGAAACTGGTGGTCTTATTGACCATCAACACTTGATGCTCCTTTTTGATTTCTACCTCCGCAGCCTTTAGCATTGCGAAGAGCTCGGGAATCGTCTTATCCATCCCTTGCATGTTATAGTTCATCACGAAGCTCTTGTAGCTTGGTGGCAGTGATTGAAGAATTCTGTCAATGACGCTATCATCGGGAAGATTAACTCCTAGTTGAATCAACTGATTGTTATACCCAGACATTTTGAGTATATGCTCACTGAGAGAACTATTCTCTTCCATCTTGCAGCTGTAGAACTTATTGGAGACTTCATATCTCTCAATCCGGGCATTTGCTTGAAATATTAACTTAAACTCCTGGAACATCTCATATGCTCCATGACGTTCAAAACATCGTTGAAGACCTGGTTCTAAGCCGTAAAGCATGGCACACTGAACTATCGAGTAGTCATCAGCTTTGCTCTGCCAGACGTTCATAACATCTGGTGTTGCTCCTGCAGCAGGTCTGGCACCCAGCGGTGCTTCCAGGACGTAATTCTTCTGTGCAGCAATGAGGACAATCCTCAAGTTACGGACCCAGTCCGTGTAATTGCTACCATCATCTTTCAACTTTGCTTTCTCAAGGAACACATTAAAATTCAACGGAACAACAGCACGGGCCATCTATCTACAATCAACATAGACAAGCAAGATACTATCAGGTACTAAGTTCATGACAAATTTTAAGTTCAATTAATCATATTACTTAAGAACTCCCACTTAGATAGACATCCCTCTAATCCTCTAAGTGATCATGTGATCCATATCAACTAAACCATGTCCGATCATCACGTGAGATGGAGTAGTTTCAATGGTGAACATCACTATGTTGATCATATCCACTATATGATTCACGCTCGACCTTTCGGTCCCCGTGTTCCGAGGCCATATCTGTTATATGCTAGGCTCGTCAAGCTTAACCTGAGTATTCCGCGTGTGCAACTGTTTTGCACCCGTTGTATTTGAACGTAGAACCTATCACACCCGATCATCACGTGGTGTCTCAGCACGAAGAACTTTCGCAATGGTGCATACTCAGGGAGAACACTTATACTTTGATAATTTAGTGAGGGATCATCTTATAATGCTACCGTCAATCAAAGCAAGATAAGATGCATAAAAGATAAACATCACGTGCAATCAATATAAGTGACATGATATGGCCATCATCATCTTGTGCTTGTGATCTCCATCTCTGAAGCACCGTCATGATCACCATCGTCACCGGCGCGACACCTTGATCTCCATCGTAGCATCGTTGTCGTCTCGCCAATCTTATGCTTCTACGACTATCTCTACCGCTTAGTGATAAAGTAAAGCATTACAGGGCGATTGCATTGCATACAATAAAGCGACAACCATTTGGCTCCTGCCAGTTGCCGATAACTCGGTTACAAAACATGATCATCTCATACAATAAAATTTAGCATCATGTCTTGACCATATCACATCACAATATGCCCTGCAAAAACAAGTTAGACGTCCTCTACTTTGTTGTTGCAAGTTTTACGTGGCTGCTACTGGGCTTAGCAAGAACCGTTCTTACCTACGCATCAAAACCACAACGATAGTTTGTCAAGTTGGTGCTGTTTTAGCCTTCGCAAGGACCGGGCGTAGCCACACTCGATTCAACTAAAGTTGGAGAAACTAACACCTGCCAGCCACCTCTGTGCAAAGCACGTCGGAAGAACCAGTCTCGCGTAAGCGTACGCGTAATGTCGGTCCGGGCCGCTTCATCCAACAATACCGCCGAACCAAAGTATGACATGCTGGTAAGCAGTATGACTTATATCGCCCACAACTCATTTGTGTTCTACTCGTTCATATAACATCAACGCATAAAACCAGGCTCGGATGCCACTGTTGGGGAACGTAGTAATTTCAAAAAAATTCCTACGCACACGCAAGATCATGGTGATGCATAGCAACAAGAGGGGAGAGTGTTGTCCACGTACCCTCGTAGACCGAAAGCGGAACCGTTAGCACAACGCAGTTGATGTAGTCATATGTCTTCACGATCCGACCGATCAAGTACCGAACGCACGGCACCTCCGAGTTCAGCACACGTTCAGCCTGATGACGTCCCTCGAACTCCGATCCAGTCAAGTGTTGAGGGAGAGTTTCGTCAGCACGACGGCATGGTGACGATGATGATGTTCTACCGACGCAGGGCTTCGCCTAAGCACCGCTACAGTATTATCGAGGTGGACTATCGTGGAGGGGGGCACCGCACACAGCTAAAAGATCAAACGATCAATTGTTGTGTTTCTAGGGTGCCCCCTACCCCCGTATATAAAGGAGCAAGGGGGATAGGTGCGGCCGGCCAGGAGGGGCACGCCAGGAGGAGTCCTACTCCCACCGGGAGTAGGACTCCCTCCCTTTTTGTTGTTGGACTAGGAGTGGAGGGGGAAAAAGGAGGGAGAGAGGGAGGAAATGGGGGGCGCCGCCCCCCTCTCCTTGTCCTATTCGGACTAGGGGGGAGGGGCGCGCGGCCCTGCCCTGGCCGCCTCTCCTCTCTTCCACTAAGGCCCACTATGGCCCATTAAGCCCCCGGGGGGTTCCGGTAACCTCCCGGTACTCCGGTAAAATTCTGATTTCACCCGGAACACTTCCGATATCCAAACATAGGCTTCCAATATATCAATCTTCATGTCTTGACCATTTCGAGACTCCTCGTCATGTCCGTGATCACATCCGGGACTCCGAACAACCTTCGGTACATCAAAACATATAAACTCATAATATAACTATCATCAAAACTTTAAGCGTGCGGACCCTACGGGTTCGAGAACTATGTAGACATGACCGAGACACGTCTCAGGTCAATAACCAATAGCGGAACCTGGATGCTCATATTGGCTCCCACATATTCTACGAAGATCTTTATCGTTCAGACCGCATAACTACATAGTTGTTCCCTTTGTCATCGGTATGTTACTTGCCCGAGATTCGATCGTCGGTATCTCAATACCTAGTTCAATCTCGTTACCGGCAAGTCTCTTTACTCGTTCCGTAATACACCATCCCGCAACAAACTCATTAGTTGCAATGCTTGCAAGGCTTAAGTGATGTGCATTACCGAGAGGGCCCAAAGATACCTCTCCGACAATCGGAGTGACAAATCCTAATCTCGGAATACGCCAACCCAACAAGTACCTTCGGAGACACCTGTAGAGCACCTTTATAATCACCCAGTTACGTTGTGACGTTTGGTAGCACACAAAGTGTTCCTCCGGTAAACGGGAGTTGCATAATCTCATAGTCATAGGAACATGTATAAGTCATGAAGAAAGCAATAGCAACATACTAAACGATCGAGTGCTAAGCTAACGGAATGGGTCAAATCAATCACATCATTCTTCTAATGATCTGATCCCGTTAATCAAATGACAACTCATGTCTATAGCTAGGAAACATAACCATCTTTGATCAACAAGCTAGTCAAGTAGAGGCATACTAGTGACACTCTGTTTGTCTATGTATTCACACATGTATTAAGTTTCCGGTTAATACAATTCTAGCATGAATAATAAACATTTATCATGATATAAGGAAATAAATAATAACTTTATTATTGCATCTAGGGCATATTTCCTTCAAGTTCCTAACAACAATATAAGCTTCGTCTTCTAAACTGGGAAGAAATGGAACAAGGGACCTATTTGCTGCAATTGGGGCTCTCTCTGGTTCGAAAACGGATTTGGCAACTGGATTTGGTGTACTCTTTGCTGGAATGGGGGTTTTGTGTCGTAGAGCTGGTGCTATGTCAACTGGCATCATCATACTATTTGCTGCTGCTACTTCTTGAGCACTGCGTTGGTTTTCCCTTGAAGAGGAAAGGGTGATGCAGTAAAGTAGCATAAGTATTTCCCTCAGTTATTGAGAACCAAGGTATAAATCCAGTAGGAGACCACGCTCGAGTCCCACGCACCTACACAAACAAATAAGAACCTAGCAACCAACGCGATAAAGGGGTTGTCAATCCCTTCACGGTCACTTACGAGAGTGAGATCTGATAGATATGATAAGATAATATTTTTGGTATTTTTATGGAAAAGAGTAAAAGTAAAGAAAGTAAAATAAACGGCGCCAGAACGGGAGATAAATATGATGGAAAATAGACCCGGGGGCCATAGGTTTCACTAGTGGCTTCTCTCAAGAGCATAAGTATTACGGTGGGTGAACGAATTACTGTCGAGCAATTGATAGAATTGAGCATAGTTATGAGAATATCTAGGTATGATCATGTATATAGGCATCACGTCCGTGACAAGTAGACCGAAACGATTCTGCATCCACTACTATTACTCCACACATCGACCGCTATCCAGCATGCATCTAGAGTATTAAGTTCATAAGAACAGAGTAATGCTTTAAGCAAGATGACATGATGTAGAGGGACAAACTCATGCAATATGATCTAAACCCCATCTTTTTATCCTTGATGGCAACAATACAATACGTGCCTTGCTGCCCCTGCTGTCACTGGGAAAGGACACCGCAAGATTGAACCCAAAGCTAAGCACTTCTCCCATTGCAAGAAAGATCAATCTAGTAGGCCAAACCAAACTGATAATTCGAAGAGACTTGCAAAGATAACCAATCATACATAAAAGAATTCAGAGGAGATTCAAATATTGTTCATAGATAAACTTGATCATAAACCCACAATTCATCGGATCTCGACAAACACACCGCAAAAGAAGATTACATCAAATAGATCTCCAAGAAGATCGAGGGGAACTTTGTATTGAGATCCAAAGAGAGAGAGGAATCCATCTAGCTAATAACTATGGACCCGAAGGTCTGAGGTAAACTACTCACACATCATCGGAGAGGCTATGGTGTTGATGTAGAAGCCCTCCGTGATCAATGCCCCCTCCGGCGGAGCGCCAGAAAAGGCCCCAAGATGGGATCTCACGGGTACAGAAGGTTGCGGCGGTGGAAATAGGGTTTTGGCTCCGTATATGATATTTCCAGGGTATATGGGTATATATAGGAGGAAGAAGTACGTCGGTGGAGCAACGAGGCCCACGAGGGTGGAGGGCGCGCCTGGGGGAGGTGGGCACGCCCCCTGCCTCGTGCCCTCCTCATTGATTGCTTTATGTAGACTCCAAGTCCTCTGGATCACATTTGTTCCGAAAATCACGTTACCGAAGGTTTCATTCCGTTTGGACTCCGTTTGATATCCTTTTCCTTCGAAACACTGAAATAGGCAAAAAAACAGCAATTTGGGTTGGGCCTCCGGTTAATAGGTTAATCCCAAAAATAATATAAAAGTGTATAATAAAGCCCAATAAACATCCAAAACATAATATAATATAGCATGGAACAATCAAAAATTATAGATACGTTGGAGACGTATCAAGCATCCCCAAGCTTAATTCCTGCTCGTCCTCGAGTAGGTAAATGATAAAAACAGAATTTTTGATGTGGAATGCTACTTAGCATAATTTTCAATGTAACCCTCTTAATTGTGGTATGAATACTCAGATCCGAAAGATTCAAGATAAAAGTTTAATATTGACATAAAAGTAATAATACTTCAAGCATACTAACTAAGCAATTATGTCTTCTCAAAATAACATGGCCAAAGAAAGTTCATCCCTACAAAATCATATAGTTTGGTCATGCTCCATTTTCGTCACACAAGAATGCTCTCATCATGCACAACCCCGATGACAAGCCAAGCAATTGCTTCATACTTTAGTAATCTCAAACTTTTTCAACTTTCACGCAATATATGAGCGTGAGCCATGGATATAGCACTATGGGTGGAATAGAATATAATGATGGGGGTTATGTGGAGAAGACAAAAAAGGAGAAAGTCTCACATCAACGCGGCTAATCAACGGGCTATGGAGATGCCCATCAATTGATGTTAATGTGAGGAGTAGGGATTGCCATGCAACGGATGCACTAGAGCTATAAATGTATGAAATCTCAACAAAAGAAACTAAGTGGGTGTGCGTCCAACTAGCTTGCTCACGAAGACCTAGGGCATTTGAGGAAGCCCATTGTTGGAATATACAAGCCAAGTTCTATAACGAAAAATTCCCACTAGTATATGAAAGTGACAAAACAAGAGACTATCTATCATAAGGATCATGGTGCTACTTTGAAGCACGAGTATGGAAAAATATAGTAGAATTGCCTCCTTTTTGGGGGGGGGGGCCTTTCTTTTTTTTTGGCCTTTCTCTTTTTTGGGGGGGGCAATGCTCTATGAATGATGATCATCACACTTCTATTTATTTACAACTCAATGATTACAACTCGATACTAGAACAAAGTATGACTCTATATGAATGCCTCCGGCGGTGTACCAGGAAGGGCAATGAATCAAGAGTGACATGTACGAAATAATATGCATGGTGGCTTTGCCACAAATACGATGTCAACTACATGATCATGCAAGGCAATAGGACAATGATGAACATTTCATGATAAACGGAACGGTGGAAAGTTGCATGGCAATATATCTCGGAATGGCTATGGAAATGCCATAATAGGTAGGTATGGTGGCTGTTTTGAGGAAGATATAAGGAGGTTTATGTGTGACAGAGCGTATCGTATCACGGGGTTTGGATGCACTGGCTAAGTTTGCACCAACTCTCAAGGTGAGAAAGGGCAATGCACGGTACCGAAGAGGCTAGCAATGATGGAAGGGTAAGAGTGCGTATAATCCATGGACTCAACATTAGTCATAAAGAACTCACATACTTATTGCAAAAATCTACAAGTCATCAAAAAACCAAGCACTACGCGCATGCTCCTAGGGGTATAGATTGGTAGGAAAAGACCATCGCTCGTCCCCGACCGCCACTCATAAGGAGGACAATCAAAGAACACCTCATGTTTCAAATTTGTTACACAACGTTTACCATACGTGCATGCTACGGGATTTGCAAACCTCAACACAAGTATTTCTCAAATTCACAACTACTCAACTAGCACAACTTTAATATCACTACCTCCATATCTCAAAACAATCATCAAGCATCAAACTTCTCTTAGTATTCAACACACTCATAAGAAAGTTTTTACTAATCTTAAATACCTAGCATATTAGGACTAATTTCACAATTAAAGAAAATTACCATGCTGTTTTGTAGGACTCTCAAAATGATATAAGTGAAGCATGATAGAACAGTAGTTTCTATAAAACAAATCCACCACCGTGCTCTAAAAGATATAAGTGAAGCACTAGAGCAAAAACTATATAACTCACAAGATATAAGTGAAGCACATAGAGTATTCTAATAAATTCCGAATCATCTGTGTCTCTCTGAAAAGGTGTGTACAGCAAGGATGATTGTGGTAAACTAAAAATCAAAGACTCAAATCATACAAGACGCTCCAAGCAAAAGACATATCATGTGGTGAATAAAAAAATAGCTCCAAGTAAAGTTACCGATGGACGAAGACGAAAGAGGGGATGCCTTCCGGGGCATCCCCAAGCTTTGGCTTTTTGGTGTCCTTACATTACCTTGGGGTTCCATGGGCATCCCCAAGCTTAGGCTCTTGCCACTCCTTGTTCCATAATCCATCAAATCTTTACCCAAAACTTGAAAACTTCACAACACAAAACTCAACAGAAAATCTCGTGAGCTCCGTTTGCGAAAGAAAAGAAAACACCACTTCAAGGTACTGTATTTAACTCATTCTTTATTTATATTGGTGTTAAACTTACTGTATTCCAACTTCTCTATGGTTTATAAACTATTTTACTAGCCATAGATTCATCAAAATAAGCAAACAACACACGAAAAAACAGAATCTGTCAAGAACAGAACAGTCTGTAGTAATCTGTAACTAACGCAAACTTCTACAACTCAAAAAAATCTACCAAAATAGGAAGACCTAAATAATTTGTTTATTGATCTTCTGCAATTGGAATCAGTATTTTATCACGTTCTGGTGATTTTTAACAATTGTTTCCGTGAACAGAAAGTTTCTGGAATATTCAGCAAGATCAAATAACTATCATCCAAGAAGATCATATAGGTTTCACTTGGCACAAACACTAATTAAAACATAAAAACAAATCTAACCATAGGCTAGATCAAATATTTATTCCTAAACAGAAGCAAAAAGAAAAAAAACTAAAATAAAATTGGGTTGCCTCCCAACAAGCGCTATCGTTTAACGCCCCTAGCTAGGCATAAAAACAAGGATAGATCTAAGTATTGGCATCTTTGGTGGGCAATCCATAACTGGCTCTCATAATAGATTCATAAGGTAATTTTATTTTCTTTCTAGGAAAGTGTTCCATGCCTTTCCTTAACAGAAATTGAAATCTAATATTCCCTTCCTTCATATCAATAATTGCACCAATGGTTCTAAGGAAAGGTCTACCAAGAATAATCGGACATGAAGGATTGCAATCTATGTCAGGAACAACGAAACCTATGGGCACATAGTTCCTATTTGCAACAATAAGAACATCATTAATTATTCCCATAGGTTTCTTAATAGTGGAATCCGCAAGGTGCAAGTTTAAAGAACAATCATCAAATTCACGGAATCCTAGCAAATCGCACAAAGTTTTTGGGATCGTGGAAACACTAGCACCCAAATCACACAAAGCATAGCATTCATGATCTTTAATTCTAATTTTAATAGTAGGTTACCACTCATCATAAAGTTTTCTAGGGATAGAAACTTCCAACTCAAGTTTTTCTTCATAAGATTGCATCAAAGCATCAACGATATGTTTAGTAAAAGCTTTATTTTGACTATAAGCATGAGGAGAATTTAGCACGGATTGCAACAAGGAAATACAATCTATCAAAGAGCAATTATCATAATTAAATTCCTTGAAATCAAAAATAGTGGGTTCATTGATATCTCAAGTTTTGACCTCTTCAATCCCACTTTTACCAATTTTTGCATCAAGATCTAAAAACTCCGAATTTTTGGGACGCCTTCTAACTAAAGTTGACTCATCTCCAGTCCCATAATTATCAAGATTCATATTGAAAAACAAATATTTAATAGGAGATACATCAATAACTTTTAGATCTTCATCTTTATTCTCATAGAAACAAGAAGAACACGCTTTCACAAAGCAATCTTTCTTAGCACGCATCCTAGAGGTTCTTTCTTTGCACTCATCAATGGAAATTCTCATGGCTTTGAGAGACTCATTGATATCATGCTTAGGTGGAATAGATCTAAGTTTCAAAGAATCAACATCAAGAGAAATTCTATCAACGTTCCTAGCCAATTCATCAACCTTAAGCAATTTTTCTTCAAGCAAAGCGTTGAAATTCTTTTGTGAATCCATAAACTCCTTAACACTAGTCTCAAATTCAGAGGGCATCTTATCAAAATTTCCATAAGAATTGTTGTAAGAATTACCATAATTATTAGAGGAATTACTAGGGAACGGCCTAGGATTAAAGTTTCCTCTATACGCATTGTTACCAAAATTATTCCTACCAACAAAATTCACATCCATAGATTCATTATTGTTCTCAATAAAAGTAGACAAAGGCATATCATTAGGATCAGAAGAAACACTTTTAGTGGCAAATAATTTCATAAGTTCTTCCATCTTTCCACTCAAAACATTAATTTCTTCTATCGCATTCACTTTTTTATTAGTAGATCTTTCGGTGTGCCATTGAGAATAATTAACCATAATATTATCTAGGAGTTTAGTAGCTTCTCCTAAAGTGATTTCCATAAAAGTGCCTCCCGTAGCCGAATCTAAAAGATTTCTAGAAGCAAAATTCAATCCGGCATAAAAAATTTGTATAATCATCCAAAGATTCAAACCATGTGTAGGGCAATAACGTATCATTAATTTCATCCTCTCCCAAGCTTGTGCAACATGTTCATGATCAAGTTGCTTAAAATTCATGATATTGTTTCTAAGAGAGATGATTTTAGCGGGAGGAAAATACTTAGAGATAAAAGCATCTTTGCACTTATTCCATGAATCAATAATATTTTTAGGCAAAGACGAAAACCAAGCTTTAGCACGATCTCTAAGCAAAAAAGGAAATAGCTTCAATTTAACAATTGTCCACATCTTCTTCTTTTGCATATCACACAAATCAACGAAGCTATTTAGATGGGTAGCGGCATCTTCACTAGGAAGGCCAGCGAATTGATCTTTCATGACAAGATTCAACAAAGTAGCATTAATTCCACAAGATTCAGCATCGGTAAGAGGAGCAATCAGAGTGCTAAGAAAATCATTGTTGTTGGTATTGGTAAAGTCACACAATTTAGTATTGTCTTGAGCCATCGTGACAAGCAAGCAATCCAACACACAAGCAAACAAGAAGCAAGCGAAAAAGAGGCGAACGGAAAAGAGAGGGCGAATAAAACGGCAAGGGTGAAGTGGGGGAGAGGAAAACGAGAGGCAAATGGCAAATAATGTAATGCGAGGGATAAGAGTTTGTGATGGGTACTTGGTATGTCTTGACTTGTGCGTAGACTCCCCGGTAACAGCGCCAGAAATCCTTCTTGCTACCTCTTGAGCACTGCGTTGGTTTTCCCTTGAAGAGAAAAGGGTGATGCAGTAAAGTAGCATAAGTATTTCCCTCAGTTTTTGAGAACCAAGGTATCAATCCAGTAGGAGACCACGCTCGAGTCCCACGCACCTACACAAACAAATAAGAACCTCGCAACCAACGCGGTAAAGGGGTTGTCAATCCCTTCACGGTCACTTACGAGAGTGAGATCTGATAGATATGATAAGATAATATTTTTGGTATTTTTATGGTAAAGAGTAAAAGTAACGAAAGCAAAATAAATGGCGCCAGAAATAGCTTGTTGACGGGAGATTAATATGATGGAAAATAGACTCGGGGGCCATAGGTTTCACTAGTGGCTTCTCTCAAGAGCATAAGTATTACGGTGGGTGAACGAATTACTGTCGAGCAATTGATAGAATTGAGCATAGTTATGAGAATATCTAGGTATGATCATGTATATAGGCATCACGTCCGTGACAAGTAGACCGAAACGATTCTGCATCCACTACTATTACTCCACACATCGACCGCTATCCAGCATGCATCTAGAGTATTAAGTTCATAAGAACAGAGTAATGCTTTAAGCAAGATGACATGATGTAGAGGGACAAACTCATGCAATATGATCTAAACCCCATCTTTTTATCCTCGATGGCAACAATACAATACGTGCTTTGCTGCCCCTGCTGTCACTGGGAAAGGACACCGCAAGATTGAACCCAAAGCTAAGCACTTCTCCCATTGCAAGAAAGATCAATCTAGTAGGCCAAACCAAACTGATAATTTGAAGAGACTTGCAAAGATAACCAATCATACATAAAAGAATTCAGAGGAGATTCAAATATTGTTCATAGATAAACTTGATCATAAACCCACAATTCATCGGATCTCGACAAACACACCGCAAAAGAAGATTACATCGAATAGATCTCCAAGAAGATCAAGGAGAACTTTGTATTGAGATCCAAAGAGAGAGAAGAAGCCATCTAGCTAATAACTATGGACCCAAAGGTCTGAGGTAAACTACTCACACATCATCGGAGAGGCTATGGTGTTGATGTAGAAGCCCTCCGTGATCAATGCCCCCTCTGGCGGAGCGCCAGAAAAGGCCCCAAGATGGGGTCTCACAGGTACAGAAGGTTGCGGCGGTGGAAATAGGGTTTTGGCTCTGTATATGATGTTTCCAGGGTATATGGGTATATATAGGAGGAAGAAGTATGTCGGTGGAGCAACGAGGGGCCCACGAGGGTGGAGGGCGCGCCTGGGGGAGGTGGGCGCACCCCCCTACCTCGTGCCCTCCTCGTTGATTACTTTAGGTAGACTCCAAGTCCTCTGGATCACGTTTGTTCCAAAAATCACGTTCCCGAAGGTTTCATTCCGTTTGGACTCCGCTTGATATCCTTTTCCTTCGAAACACTAAAATAGGCAAAAAAACAACAGCAATTTGGGCTGGGCCTCCGGTTAATAGGTTAGTCCCAAAAATAATATAAAAGTGTATAATAAAGCCCAATAAACATCAAAAACAGAATATAATATAGCATGGAACAATCAAAAATTATAGATACGTTGGAGAAGTATCAGCTGTAGTTGGGGTCTGCTGAGTTGGGGCATCAGAAATGACCAGTGTAGTAGGGCTAGAGTCTGCTAGAGTTGGGGTGTTTTGCGGGTCAGGTGATATTGCAACTACACCTAATGGGCTATTAGATTTTTCAGGTGTCACTACCTTTTCCAAATACTTTGCTTGTGCTCCTCCGCGATCACAATCGCCCTCTTCCTTTTGAACGTCTGATACACAAGAAAAACATTTGAATGGATAAATATGGTACGATGACAGATGGAATATGTACTGAAAATGGATAGGCAGGGCGTATTCACATACACGATGTGTAAACTAAGCTAATGGTAGTGCAACAAAGTAGAAGCAATGCAAAGCATCAGTTGCACTATATGTGCGACCAATATAACCGTGGAAAGTTAGAGGAAGCACCTTGATGGGTGAATAAGATAGGGCATCTGCCTCTGACTCCTCCACTAGGGAGCTACATTGACTTATGTCTCCCTCTAGCTCAGAATCACTGTTAGGATCATATTCTGAGCATGAATCTGTAGGTGGAGAGTGTTTGCATTGCATTGCATCCAGACTTGATTTGAGTCCCTTAATGCCAAGTTTGACAGCAATGGCATTGTTCTGCTTTATTCTTTTCATGCGCACAAGCTCATAATCATTATGATGCTGTTCAGAATCTGAGATTCATGAAAACATAAAAGTTAGTCAGATTATCTATGGAATGCTTTGCGGATTAAACTCGAAGAGTGTCTCCCTATAAACCCCTGCATATGCAAAGTTCACCCCCCAACCGTGCTGACCAGACCACACGCAGAAATACAAATCCCTTATGTCTCTATAATAGGGAGACACACATTTCAAAACTGAGGTAGGAACATTAGAATCATATCAAATTCGTATTTGAACAAATAAACCAAGGAATTATGAGTGGCATAATGTTTAGCTTCAAGGGTGGAGTGTGGGTAGTGCGACACAAAGCAAGTAGGTAGATTGTATTCCATGTAAAAGATCGTAGCCTATGTAAAAGCTGGAAATGACACTTTCTTTCTATACAATGCAGTGTTCGTTGCCCACACATGATGGAAGAGATCACACAGAGAAATACTATTCACTCATGTCTACGGTTCCAATTCCAATATTTTGAAACTGGGTGGTCCACCCTAAAAGAATATTGACAACAAATATGAGAAGGCAAGCATAGATGTAGTGAATCAATCATTTACTTGTGAGCTCACTAGGACAAGTATGCAGAATTGTAACTGCAGTAAGAGATCGTCCAAAATCTGAATCAGGTAGTTTGTCTAGCACTTACTGTTTGCAACTAATCGACGTGAATAATTGGATATCATATCGAATGAGTAAGAAAGACAAATTATCAACAAACCTGGCCTGTAGTAGTAATCTGGGTCAATGTCACTACGATCAACAATCCAAAATGACTAGTGTCTGTTCCTAGGGCCGGAATTTTGAAACCCTGTGGACTTTACAGGTACTAAAGATTACTGAAATACATCTGAACCATTAAGTGTAGGTAGCACTCAGCACACAACAAACCCTAATGATAGTCATGCCTAATGAGTAATGAATCAATTAGAAAATGGGTGATGAGGAGTGGCTGCTGAAGTGCTGAGTGTTGAGGACGTATCTCAGGATAAAACGGGTTGGCATAGTGGGTGCTGCACGCCTGAGCCCTGAACGGACTGGGAAGGTAAGCAAGGCGGCGCGCCCGGGCAGCAATGACGATGTAGGGCGGGCGGCTCCTGACCTCCTGCTAGCCCGGCGTCTCCTCCTAGAGTCATGTCGTCCGGGGACGGCAAGTCACCGGCGAGGCAGGCAGCAGGGGGCGAGTAGAGATCGGAAGCGCGCGGCAGAACAGAGGGGAATCGGGGCCAGGGACGACCCAAAATCCCAGGGTGGGCCGGCTCACCGTGGGCACCCTGTAGAGATACACACCCAAGCGGCGAACATGCATTTTCGAAAATAAATTAGGAACATTTAGCTGACCAATTAAACGACTCTGTTTTAGTAATATCATATTCGTATTTGAACAACTAAGCTTGTTTAGCTTGATGGGTGGAGCAATGCTATTATGACACGAAGCACGTATTCTGATCGTATAGTGATCATAAAAGGGGGAACCCTAAGCATTTTTTTTTAGCAAAAGAGGGTTTCCCCTCTGATTTCTATTAAAGAAACCACCCCGGAACCAACATGATCAATTAAACCCTAAGCATGATCAATTAAACCGTATTATGACTGTGCCATGGCAGATTTAAAGCTGCAAACTGGAGAAATGATATTTAGCATACATTGTTTGCTTTGAACTAAGAACTAAATTCTAAGAGCTGAAAATAAAGTAGAGTAACCAAGTTACGATCTATTTTCTGGTCGAGATCAAAAAGTTGAGGAGATATGAAGTACCACCTCTCTTGCGGCGCCGTGTAGGCATCGGGGTGCGATGGTTGTTGGTGGCGTTGAAGCAAATCTGCGACGGTAGACGGGTGCATCGGGGGATAAGTCCCGTTGCGGTGGAAGAGAAGGTCATGTGAGCGGCCCCGACAAAGAGGACGACGGCGCCGATGAAGCGAGAGGACGCGAGGCAAGGCTCTTGGTCCATCGCCGTGGATGAGAAACGTCCATCTCTAGCAGTGGACGAGGCGGTCTTGGTAGGCGCTCCGGCATGGTGGAGGACGGTGGCGATGGATGGGGTGGAGGACGGCGGCGATGGATGGGGTGGCGGACGGAGGAGGCTGGTGTGGGGATGGTGTTCTAGCGCGGACGGTGTATGAATGGGAAAATGGAGGGAGAGGTACGGGGAACCATGTTTTTTGGATGCGCCTGTCTAAAATATGGGAAAGTTACGAACTTAGTCCCCCGTTTAAAATTTGGACGTCTCGTCGGTTGGGGATAGGACGGTAATCTCGCTTCTCACCAATATTTGCCCAGGGCGATTTCTGGCGAGGAGAGGGTGTTTTGGCGCCCATGGTTGGCGCCCACGGTGTATGAATGGGGCTGATAGGTAGGGCGGTTGTGTCACGTCTGAGTGAAGTTACAAACCTGCCCATATTGAAAATATTTGCCTACATCGATTTCGGCCGAGTCGAGTTTGTTTTGCCGCCCACCGTGTATGAATGCGGAAATGGAGGGAGAAATAGAGGTCTTTCGGACGAGCTTGAATCAAATGTGTTTTGCCGCCCATGTTTGGCGCCCATCGTGTCGGAATGGGCTCAGAGGCGGTCGTGTCACGTCTAATTGAAGTTACTAACCTACCGCTATTGAAAGCAGTGGAAATCGGGCCGATGGATTGTCCGTGTAATGGGTAGACAGTAATTTCCATCTCCCAAACACTTGGCAGCGGGCAGCCGACGTGGGAGTGGACATTTTGCCGCTTCTTCGAATTTTGGGACAATAAGCATCCACGTTTACCCTGGCAACTAAATTCGAATCCATTTTGTATTCCTATACGAATCTTTATAAATCATTCTATGTGTTTTTATATATCTTCAAAAGCACGACAAAGATGTATTCCACTGTCATATATGAATATGATTTCCAAATGTCGATACTCAAATTCAGAAGCTAGAATCCAGTTTAAGGTGAATTCGACATTTGGAACACTTTATGTCCAACTCAAATGTCACACGCAGCATAATGTGTACTCCCATTTAGATATGTACACAAGCGATGTATCCAGATTCAAATACCGAGTCAATCAACCAAGAATGTACATAACTAACAGACATATAAACACTTATAGAGTATATGGATCAATAACATCAACTAACATACATAAGCCAGGCCGTTGTACTTTTTTTTGCTAGAACAACATCCTTTTTTAGCGAAGCTACTACAGCATCTTTGCCCTTTCCGATGCGTGCCACTTATGGTCCATCTATACTACTATTATTGCTGAATGCACATTCAGCCCGATTGGCATATTTGTAGGTCTGGCACAGCAATCAAAATGAAATGTCTCCGAGTCTTATCAATTAATACAGACTTGTGCTCAAATAAAATTACAAACCAAAAACAAAAAACAATTATTATATGATCTCTAAAACAAATGGTTTGATTGATTACATGAACAAACAACACAAAGGTTATTCAACGATGGAAAGAACATTTCACCTATGATTTACCAAGTGGGAATTTAATTTCCTTTTTTCCTTCAGGACCTTAACAATGCGGTCAGTCTCAGCTTGCTTCGTTTTGAAATCCACCAAATATTTAATGGTTGTCTTGAGTACTGCTTGTGATTGTGCTGTTTGCTTCCTCAACATGTCAACTTCATCTCTAAGTGTAGAAGCAGAATCTCTTTCTACCACTAGTTTAGCCTCTAGAGCATCAGCAGTTGGCAATTCACGATGCACGATTGGGCCGGTGCCACTGCTGTGGGATGATACAACGTCCATGGGGACATCGCTCTTTGATCTTGGGCTAACCTGTTTTGCAATTAAAGTTCCGATTGGATTCCGAGAAGTTGAAGTTAGCAAAACATCTCAACTGGGAGTTATAACAGCAAACCAGTTAAACAAACAAGGAATTAAAGAGTTTCAATTGGATGCTGAAAAGTAGTTATTAACATCATTGTAACCGGTTGTTGCAGCAGCAAAGCAGTTAAACAAACAAGTTTTGCAAAAGGTACCTGTTGTGGCATTGGAGTTTCTCTTGGATCCTGAAAAGTTGAGTAGCCAGTAACGTGATTAGAGCAACCGGTTGTAGCGGCAAAGCAGTTAAACAAACATGTTTTGCAAAAGGAACCTGTTGTGGCATTGGAGTTTCTCTTGGATCCTGAAAAGTTGAGTAGTCAGTAACTTGATTAGAGCAACAAGTTACAGCAGCAAACCTGTTACACAAATATATTTTTGAAAATGTACCTGCTGTGCAATTGGACTTCCAATTCGATCCTGAAAACTTGAAGTTGGAAAGATGTTACAGCAACAAGTTACAGCAGCAAACCAGGTAAACAAGGAAGTTTCTGAAAACATACCTGTTGTGCCAACGGAGTTTCAGTTGGATCCTGCAAACTTTAATGTTAGCAATCAATAAATAAAGTTTTGCAAGAGCCATAAGAAACTAACATCAAACTAGTAAAACTAACTGGTTTTGGCAACGTATTTAATTACACATGAACTAGTAAAACCAACAAGTTCTTGGCAACGTATTAAAGTAACAAGTCGGTACCGTTTACCAGCAACAAAGACATCTGTAAATTTCTTTGATGTAAGCAAAATGATTCCAACACATATATAAGTTAAAAAGACGGTGTCCCTCATATAAACCTGCCAGTTGTCTATCTATGAACATGCAAACATTACTAGTGCTACAAGTGATAACAGCAAACCATTTAAACAAAGAGAGTATCAAAACGTAAATTACACGTGAATTCTGCTACACCCTAGAAGTACATATGACCAGCTATCTACGTGCTTAAGTAGCTATTTAAGTTCAGGCAAACAAGTATTCTTAACAGTAAGTATCAAACACATAGATAGGCGCAGTCTATAATAGGATTAACAGGCTATGGCATTATGTAATCAGTAGCAAACTAAATTAAGCCAAGCAACGTAATTGAACAATTTTGCAATAAGTGGCTAACTAAAATTCCGAGAAGCAGATAACTGAACTTACGCTAGCTCTCTGTAGAGGCACACTGCAACTTCTTTTTCCCTTACAAGGTTCTATGAAGGAGTCCATGGCATCAATTGCTTGGATATGCAGTCCCAATACTTATTTCTTCCCACACTACATTGGTAAGTCGAATGGTTAATCTGGTAAGATGGTGTGTCCTTGATATGTTATATGAGGATGTGTAGTCAGACTAGTTGTAGCCACACACATCACACTGGCTTTTACCGTATATTTCATGCGATTACATTTGGCATATCGAGATCTAAGAAATCTACAATAGGATGAAAAGACTGGCATCCTTCACATTATTGGTGAACTCAGTTCATAGAAACAAGCAACTCAACCATTCTATGGGTAAATCAAAAGCGCCACTGGAATATTTTTCACTACCCCAATCATACACACAAAAAGGGGCGACGCCACCATAGGGGCTGGTATGGGCGGCCGCCTCGGGTGGCTAGAAAGTGTGCACCTAGTTTGAGTCGTCCAAGTTGGCTGAGGCTAGTTTTGTTCGGCCCAACGAACAAGCAGGCAATGTAAAAAATGAAGAAAAATGTTTTGATTTGGATGGGCCAATAACATAAGTGCAAGGCAGGCCATATAGTAGGCTCGCGGCCCAAACGAGCGCCTCCCATATCGATCGACAGCAGGAAAAATCCCAATTCGTTCGCTCCAGCCTCCAGTCTGGTTCGCTCCTAACCTAGCCGCCGCTGGACAGACCGACACAGCACTTCCTCGCGCCCTCGTTGGAGGGCGGTCGCCGGGCTTCAATCCAACGGAAGGACAAGAAGATGAAGATCCAACCCTAGGTGTAGCCTGCGTGGGAGGCAGCGGCGGCAGCACGGGCATGGCATCGAGCTTGCGTAAACGGACAGTCGCAGCTTGCAAGAGTAGCATGCGCAACGAGCAGGTACATCACATCCCTGATTATATCTAATTCAACTATTCAATTTCTGGCCAATAGTTAAAGCTGACGGTGTTGTAAAACTGCTTGTATGTAGGGAACTATGAGAAAATGAAACCAATTTCTGCTTATTTTATAACTCCCTCAATCAATACTGAACTGATTGAATCTGATGTGTCTAATCAAGTTTGCGGTGCAAACATACAAGCTCATGTTGTTCTTGAGCCTGAAGTGTCTAATGAACAGACTGCTAATGAAGGATTTGATGCAAACATTTTACATGCTCCTGGTGATGAACATATAGTGTCTAATGAGGGATCTAATGCAAGCATTTTGCAAGCTCCCATTGAAGGATTTAGTGTCTAATGATGATCTGCTATGTTGAGAGAGACATAGAAATTTGCAGGCATTGATGACAAGCAAATTATAGTACATTTTCATGGCTTGAGGAAACGTCGAGGCCATCTACGAGAACGTCCCCGTATCATGACAATGTAGCATAAATACTTTTCTAATCTATTGTTTGAAACTATTGGCATACTTGTGTAGGATAGATATATTGATATGCAATTTGCGCACTGGTTATAGGTGCAATTACACTTCGATATTTTTAGCCAGAGAACGAATAATTCAAGCAGGTACAGACCATGTTAGTAGTCCTTGTACACCATGTTGCATTTTGTGTTTTTTGGTGCTTGCATCATTTAGTATTTTATAATCTGAACTACTTTGGATCATTAGCTGGTTTTCAAAGTGCATGTAGCTTCTCATTTCTCAAGTTATGTTGATTTCCGGAGTGCAAGTGCCTTCGTATTTTTTAAGTTAAATGTTCGCCCCTGGTAACTTGAATTCGCGGATCCGCCACTGCACAGAAATCATACACGCATGCCAGTACGAATTAAATGAAATGCAGGGACTTACGCTAGCTCGTTGTACAGGCTCACTGCAGCTCTGCTTGCGCTTGGGATGTTCCATGTACAAGTCCATGCTACCACTTGCTTGGATGTGCAGGCCTTGTGCTCCTTGCATCCCCCTCTGCATTTTTGACACGGCGAAATGGTTGATCAAATAAGAGGAATCGACCTTGCTGTTGTACCGGAGCATAGATACTTACAAGGTTATACGGGTGTGCAGGATGTGTTCCAGATCCCGTAGCGCCGTCATGCTTCGCTAAAAAATGGTTTTGCTTGTTTCAGATGATATCTCCAGAAAAAATAAGAGTTAAAGTCAGAGTTGCATAGGCGTGTAAGCTAAGAGAGCAGTGAAAGGATATCCAAACATCGTCGGAACAGTGCACAAGGGAGTGATGTGTGGATACCTAGTTCGGGCCGGCGTTTGGGCATGCTCGCCTAGCTAGCGTGCGGGTCACTTTAGAGCCGTTGAGGGTGATGCGCTGGCGTTGGCTGGCCACGCACGGATGCAGATCTTGTGTGGCAGCGGAGCGCTGCGATGCGGTGGACGAGACCTTTGGTGAAGCCCCAACGGCCTCGGGGGGGCGGAGGTGCGACGATGTGCTCAGTGAAGTAGCCCCGGTGAGGTGGGACACGGCGTCGGTGAAGCGCACCTGATGCGGTGGAAGTCGGTGTCTGTGAGGCACGTCGGATGCGGCGGCCGACGTTGTCTGTGGACCACCCGGTGCGGTGGACAAGGGCATAGATGAGGTAGCTCCGGTGCGGTGGTGAAGCGCGACCGTCGTCTTCGTTGTCGTCGTCCGGCACAAAGGTGGGGAAAGAGACGATACGAGGGGCGATTCGAACTTTGCTTGGGTTGGCGGCGAATTGGGGATTTGAGCAATCTGGGCGCGGAAGGGGACGATGGAGAAGGGAGATTTTGCAGGGCTGGAATTGGGGCCGCCAGATATTTCAATCCGAAACGTGGAAGCGCGAACTTATTTTGTCATCGTCCTTTTTGGGGGGGAGGGGGTGGGTGGGACGCAGCTTCGGTGCCTTAAAGGCACCTGCCTTTGGGTCACTGACATGTGGGCCAGCCACCTGTTGGGCCCACATGCATAGACACAAAGGTAGGTGCCTTAAGGCACCGAAGCATCATCCGGGTGGGTGGCTGGGTGCTAAGCCATCGTACGACACACGCAACCACCACGACACGACCCTGGTCTGCCTGGTGCACCTACATTTGAGAGGAGATTTGAGAATGCAAACGAATCTTCTTTCATTTGCAAACGAATCTGTATGTATTACCATGCCCGTGTTTTCCTTGCAAATAATTAGTCATTCAAAATGAGATACTATAAATTAATTAATGAGGAGTTATTTGAAGAAAAAACAAAATGGTATCCACGCTAACGTGGATTAGAGTGTGTGTCACATAATTAGTTATTTGAATTAGAGTGTGTGTCACATAGCGATCTCCAATTCTAACGTGGATTTCGCATTTCACTGTATCCACGCTACTTTTTTAATACAAATTCATATGTATATGATGAACACCATGGTAGTGAGAAAACTTTTGGATGGATTCAAACATATGACCTACAAAAATAGCACAACCATCGAGTCAATGTCAACTTTTCCAAACCTAGTATGGCATGAATTCGAAATAATTACCCGTATGCATGGTCCTCAGTTCAAATCTTACAATGTACACCGAATTGAAACATCGATATTAACTCTAGTACTATCTACATTCAAATGTTGTTTTTAGCCCCCCCCCCTCAGCACACATGCTACATACTTCCTGTATCGGTCAATCTTCCTCTCCTAACCACCTGAGGAAGCTATTGGTTTTTGACACACGTTCATTCTTTCTCTCCATGTTTCGATCTCTAACTCTCTCAACTATACAACCCCTTTTTCCACTCTGTTACCAAATGTATTTACCTCACACACCCGCCATTGCACCCCATGCCGAGCTCTCTCTCTCTCTCCCTCCCTCCCACCCTCTCTCGCTAGATACATGCATTGCCTATCTAGCCCCCAACCTCTCGTGCGCACGCACGCACGTTGTCTATCTAGGTCACTCCCTCGAGACCGTCTCACTCTTTCTTCCGCACGGCGGGCCACACTCGCTCAATCTCGCTCTCTTTATCTGAGTCTCGATTAACCTCGTTTTCTTTCACACACAAATGATATATCTCCCTGTTCGGGCCTCGATCGACATACTTTATACTCTCTCACACAAATTGTCTATCTAGGTCAGTCCATCCAAGCCGCCCCCACTCTTTCGACCTCATGGCGGGCCACGCTCGCTCAATCTCTCTCTCTCCCTCCCTCTCTCTCTCTCTCTCTCTCTCTCTCTCTTTGTATGTCTCGATTGACCTCGCTCTTTCTCGGACACAAATGATATATCTCCATGTTTGAGCCCAATTCGACATATTCATATTGTATACTCTCTCACGCACAATGTCTATCTAGGTCACTCTCTCCAACCCGTATCACTCTTTCGATCGCACGACGACCCACACTCGCCCAATCTCTCTCCCTTTATATATGTAATCGATTGACCTTGCTTCCTCCCATGCACAAAATATATCTACATGTCTATGACTGGATCATCTCTCAAGCTCCATCTTATAGCCCTCACCCTTCCCAAAAGCTCAATTGGACAATATCTCTCCAGAGCATATATATATCTTTTCAATGAATGCCGGACCACACTCACTTTGTCTCTTTATTTATATGTCTCTTGATTGACCTCGCTTTCTCACGTCGTATCTTCCGCACATTGAAGCTACCTCTCCATCCGTCGCAAAGTCGGAGCTATTTACATTGCGAGGGGGACTCCAACCTTGGATTAATTTGTGTAGGCATTTATTCCGGTGGTAGATTATATTTTCGTAGCATTCGGCCCACAACTACTCCAAACACCGTTGCAACCCCCGCACCTCCCCCAATTGATTTCCCTCTGGCTCGGTCATCGCTCTCTCGCACGTCCTTTCTCGCCTTCAACGTCGCACCATGGTATTATTGCAAAAAACTCTGATTATTACAAATAAGCTACAAAACTACACACCAATAGTCCACTTGGAATGGAACAAATTTTGACCCATAAATTAAAGTGCCACAAACTACACACCGAGGGGCCCACCTGTCATCAAACAAATTTGGACCCATATACAAATTAAAAAATAAAGGACGAGGATCGAACATGCGACCAGGGCCTTCAAGCCGCACGTCAATAGGCAACATACATAGAACAACAATGTTTGTTATACCCCCCTTTGTTCATATAATGTTTTTATATTACCACAGCCTATTTAATGGATAACATGTAATATTATTTTTAGTACATTAGTGGGACCGGCTCGTTAACACGTACTATTCGCCTTCACTTACTGGTGGTTTGCATGTGTGCTCTCTCTCTCTCTCCTCCCATTCTGCGTTTAGACGCACGGGCAAACACAAAGAACTCGCGGGCGATGTTGTCGTTGACCATATCAGGACGCGTTCACAAGTTACGGCACTAGTTTCACGTACTAGTAGTACTAGTCAATGTGTATGTGCAATGCACGTTAATTTGGAAGTATATTAAGTGCATGCGGATATTAAGTAGGATATTATTTGCGTGTTATTATGTGATCAGCACTATTTTTGGCATGAAATTAACTGCACGCTAAACGTGTTGAGCGCTCGACATTGAAGCAGTCTAGGTCGTTGGATGAGAAGGAATACATGTGGCTTGATGACATTTTATATTCAATTTGATACGGCTCTAGCAGAACATTCAATCGATCAAACCATAGATTTCATTCAGTCTGACTCTGACTTTACATTCATATGACGATCGATCTAAAATAAATGGAAATGATAAACGTTCGGATTTTAAGCATGGAAATCCAAACGTTTTTCATGGCAAATTTAGATTACGCGGCGGCGGCGGGGGCGTCTTGCGATGGGAAGGGGCTCCTATGCCGTGCTCTGTGTGTCGTCGGGCCACTGACCGACGGCGACAGCGATGGCAGCATCTTGCGCCGTTGTTGGCGTACTCCTGGACATTGGCCCTAGCTTCAAGGAAGGCCACAATGTTCTGGACTTCGGTCTCCAGGAGCGAGTCAACTAGTGGGAGGAGGCGACTGGCGTTGGTGCAAGGAAGCAGTCGACGGCGGCCATCCATGCCCCTGAGGGGGGCACTGGCACCCACGCGGGGACAGGCGATGGCAACGGCGCGGCGGAGACATTCGTGTGCATGGGCATCGGCACGGGCGCGCACGTCAGTGCACGCATAGGTGCACGGGCACCGGCACAGGCGTGCGCGTCAGTGCACGCGCAGGCGCATGCGCTGGCAGGTGCACGGGCGTGTGAAAGTCGGCGGGGACCTCGTGGAATCCCGTGGCATCAAGCTCGGCGACAATGTGCGGCTCCCAGCCCATCAATGCCACGGGGATGGGCGTTGGCACAGTCGGGACGACGGGAGCCGGAACGGGAGCGGGGACAGGCGCGGCGTCTTCCCGCAAGGCCGGTTCAAGCTCGTCCCAAAGCGCCTTATGTTCTTGAGACTCCGGTGGGTGTCTTCCTCAGGAAACTGGAAGACTAAGGGTAGACCATCGTGATGCGGCATGGCATACGTTTACATCAGGCTGGTTGGAGGTAGACGACAGGAGAATCGGAGAGGAAGAGAGAAGATTGTAGCGATACCGGGTAGTGCGGGGTTGATTTTAAACTGCGGCGCCGGCGACATTAAAAGTGGGAGCAGTTGGGACGAAGGTGGGCGGCGGAGCCTGGTCAAAGGGCTCACCTCCCGATGAGCCTGCGCAGTGGTCTGCTCGTACGCCTCCCTGTCAGCCGGCGTAGCGGTCTGCTCGCACGCCTCCCGTTGACTCACTCGCTTGCTCGGACGGCACCTGCTGATGAGAAGCGGGACTCGTGGCGGCACGTAAATGCCCACGGTTTCAATAGTGAAAGCGTTCTCCTTAACGTGACAGGTGTTTGTTCCAAAATACCTTGGCTCTTCATTTGTGCAACTTGTCATAAGCAGCTTGTCTCAAATTGAAGAAAAAATTACGAAGGAATACCTGTGCCATATCACGTGACCATGCTCAGTTTCATGAATTTCTGGTCACTTTTGGGTTTTCTGAAATTTAAAATCCAGGATTCGAAACAACATCATAACATGCATCATGCAATAAATTTTCAAGCAATACATCTGTCCTGTTGTATTTCTTAAGAAAGGATTTGGTCAAACATTTTTCTTAGTTAGACTTCAGACAAGTTATATATGCAGAGTAAAAGGATAATCCGTCTGTACCAGTGCATTGCCTGATATATTAACTCTTTTTTAGGGGTCCCTGGTATATTACTAGGCACGAACAAACGGGCTCAATTCTATGCTCATCCTGGTGTAGTAGTAGTAGTAGTAGTAGTAGTAGTACTACGCAATGCAGTTGATGGGTGACCTGTTGGGAATCGTAGCATAATTTTAAACTTTTCCTATGCTCACCAAGATGCATCTATGGAGTCTACTAGCAACGTGGGGAAAGGAGTGCATCTACATACCCTTGTAGATCGTGAGCGGAAGCGTTCCAATGAACGTGGATGACGGAGTCGTACTCGCCGTGATCCAAATCACCGATGACCGAGTGCCGAGCGGACGGCACCTCCGCGTTCAACACACGTACGGTGCAGCGAAGTCTCCTCCTTCTTGATCCAGCAAGGGGGAAGGAGAGGTTGATGGAGATCCAACAGCACGACGGCGTGGTGGTGGATGTAGCGGGTCTCCGGCAGGGCTTCGCCGAGCTTCTGCGAGAGAGAGAGAGAGATGTTGCAGGGGAGGAGGGAGGCGCCCAAGGCTGTCGTTTGCTGCCCTCCCTCCCCCCACTATTTATAGGACCCCTGGGGGGCGCCAGCCCTTGGGAGATCAGATCTCCAAGGGGGGCGGCGGCCAAGTGGGGGGAAGGGGTGCCTTGCCCCCCAAGGCAAGGGGGAAGCTCCCCCCCTAGGGTTCCCAACCCTAGGCGCATGGGGGGAGGCCCAAGGGGGGCGCCCCAGCCCACTAAGGGCTGGTTCCCTTCCACTTTCAGCCCACGGGGCCCTCCGGGATAGGTGGCCCCACCCGGTGGATCCCCGGGACCCTTCCGGTGGTCCCGGTACAATACCGGTAACCCCCGAAACTTTCCCGGTGGCCGAAACTTGACTTCCTATACATAATTCTTCACCTCCGGACCATTCCGGAACCTCTCGTGACGTCCGGGATCTCATCCGGGACTCCGAACAACTTTCGGGTTTCCGCATACATATATCTCTACAACCCTAGCGTCACCGGACCTTAAGTGTGTAGACCCTACGGGTTCGGGAGACATGCAGACATGACCGAGACACCTCTCCGGTCAATAACCAACAGCGGGATCTGGATACCCATGTTGGCTCCCACATGTTCCGCGATGATCTTATCGGATGAACCACGGTGTCGAGGATTCAATCAATCCGTATGCAATTCCCTTTGTCAATCGGTATGTTACTTGCCCGAGATTCGATCATCGGTATCCCAATACCTTGTTCAATCTCGTTACCGGCAAGTCTCTTTACTCGTACCGCAATGCATGATCCCGTGACTATAGTCACATTGAGCTCATTATGATGATGCATTACCGAGTGGGCCCAGAGATACCTCTCCGTCACACGGAGTGACAAATCCCAGTCTCGATCCGTGCCAACCCAACAGACACTTTCGGAGATACCCGTAATGCACCTTTATAGTCACCCAGTTACGTTGTGATGTTTGGCACACCCAAAGCACTCCTACGGTATCCGGGAGTTGCACAATCTCATGGTCTAAGGAAAAGATACTTGACATTGGAAAAGCTCTAGCAAACGAAACTACACGATCTTTTATGCTATGCTTAGGATTGGGTCTTGTCCATCACATCATTCTCCTAATGATGTGATCCCGTTATCAATGACATCCAATGTCCATAGTCAGGAAACCATGACTATCTGTTGATCAACGAGCTAGTCAACTAGAGGCTTACTAGGGACACTTTGTGGTCTATGTATTCACACATGTATTACGATTTCCGGACAATACAATTATAGCATGAATAATAGACAATTACCATGAACAAAGAAATATAATAATAACCATTTATTATTGCCTCTAGGGCATATTTCCAACAGTCTCCCACTTGCACTAGAGTCAATAATCTAGTTACATTGTGATGAATCAAACACCCATTGCGTCCTGGTGTTGATCATGTTTTGCCCTAGGGAGAGGTTTAGTCAACGGATCTGCTACATTCAGGTCCGTATGTACTTTACAAATATCTATGTCTCCATTTTGAACACTTTCACGAATGGAGTTGAAGCGACGCTTGATATGCTTGGTCTTCCTGTGAAACCTGGGCTCCTTCGCAAGGGCAATAGCTCCAGTGTTGTCACAGAAGAGAGTCATTGGTCCCGACGCATTGGGAATCACCCCTAGGTCGGTAATGAACTCCTTCATCCAGACTGCTTCCTGTGCTGCCTCCGAGGCTGCCATGTACTCCGCTTCACATGTAGATCCTGCCACGACGCTTTGCTTGCAACTGCACCAGCTTACTGCTCCTCCATTCAAAATATACATGTATCCAGTCTGTGACTTTGAGTCATCCAGATCTGTGTCGAAGCTAGCGTCGACGTAACCCTTTACGAGGAGCTCTTCGTCACCTCCATAAACGAGAAACATATCCTTAGTCCTCTTCAGGTACTTCAGGATATTCTTGACCGCTGTCCAGTGTTCCTTGCCGGGATTACTTTGGTACCTTCCTACCAAACTTACAGCAAGGTTTACATCAGGTCTGGTACACAGCATGGCATACATAATAGACCCTATGGCCGAGGCATATGGGATGACACTCATCTCTTCTATATCTTCTGCCGTGGTCGGGCATTGAGCCGTGCTCAATTGCACACCTTGCAATACAGGCAAGAACCCCTTCTTGGACTGATCCATACTGAACTTCTTCAATATCTTGTCAAGGTATGTACTCTGTGAAAGACCAATGAGGCGTCTTGATCTATCTCTATAGATCTTGATGCCTAATATATAAGCAGCTTCTCCAAGGTCCTTCATTGAAAAACACTTATTCAAATAGGCCTTTATACTTTCCAAGAATTCTATATCATTTCCCATCAATAGTATGTCATCCACATATAATATGAGAAATGCTACAGAGCTCCCACTCACTTTCTTGTAAACACAGGCTTCTCCATAAGTCTGTGTAAACCCAAACGCTTTGATCATCTCATCAAAGCGAATGTTCCAACTCCGAGATGCTTGCACCAGCCCATAGATTGAGCGCTGGAGCTTGCATACTTTGTTAGCATTCTTAGGATTGACAAAACCTTCCGGCTGCATCATATACAACTCTTCCTTAAGGAAGCCGTTAAGGAATGCCGTTTTGACGTCCATCTGTCATATCTCATAATCATAGTATGCGGCAATTGCTAACATGATTCGGATGGACTTCAGCTTCGCTACGGGTGAGAAAGTCTCATCGTAGTCAACCCCTTGAACTTGTCGATAACCCTTAGCGACAAGTCGAGCTTTGTAGATGGTCACATTACCATCCGCGTCCGTCTTCTTCTTAAAAATCCATTTGTTTTCTATGGCTTGCCGCTCATCGGGCAAGTCAGTCAAAGTCCATACTTTGTTTTCATACATGGATTCTATCTCGGATTTCATGGCTTCTAGCCATTTGTCGGAATCCGGGCCCGCCATCGCTTCTTCATAGTTCGAAGGTTCACCGTTGTCTAACAACATGATTTCCAGGACAGGGTTGCCGTACCACTCTGGTGCGGAACGTGTCCTTGTGGACCTACGAAGTTCAGTGACTTGATCTGTAGCTTCATGATCATCATCATTAACTTCCTCCCCAGTCGGTGTAGGCACCATAGGAACATTTTCCCGCGCTGCACTACTTTCCGGTTCGGAAGGGGCGACTATCACCTCATCAAGTTCCACTTTCCTCCCACTCAATTCTTTCGAGAGAAACTCCTTCTCCAGAAAGGACCCGTTCTTGGCAACGAAGATCTTGCCTTCGGATCTGAGGTAGAAGGTATACCCAATGGTTTCCTTAGGGTATCCTATGAAGACGCATTTTTCCGATTTGGGTTCGAGCTTTTCAGGTTGAAGTTTCTTGACATAAGCATCGCATCCCCAAACTTTTAGAAACGACAGCTTAGGTTTCTTCCCAAACTATAATTCATACGGTGTCGTCTCAACGGATTTCGACGGAGCCCTATTTAAAGTGAATGCGGCAGTCTCTAAAGCATAACCCCAAAATGAGAGCGGTAAATCGGTAAGAGACATCATAGATCGCACCATATCCAATAGAGTGCGATTACGACGTTCGGACACACCATTTCTCTGAGGTGTTCCAGGCGGCGTGAGTTGTGAAACTATTCCACATTTTCTTAAGTGTGTACCAAATTCGTGACTTAAATATTCTCCACCATGATCTGATCGTAAGAATTTTATTTTCCTGTCACGTTGATTCTCAACTTCACTCTGAAATTCCTTGAACTTTTCAAAGGTTTCAGACTTGTGTTTCATTAGGTAGACATACCCATATCTACTTAAATCATCAGTGAGAGTGAGAACATAACGATATCCTCCGCGAGCCTCAACACTCATTGGACCACACACATCGGTATGTATGATTTCCAATAAGTTGGTTGCTCGCTCCATTGTTTCGGAGAACGGAGTCTTGGTCATCTTACCCATGAGGCATGGTTCGCACGTGTCAAATGATTCGTAATCAAGAGACTCCAAAAGTCCATCTGCATGGAGCTTCTTCATGCGCTTGACACCAATGTGACCAAGGCGGCAGTGCCACAAGTATGTGGGACTATCATTATCAACTTTACATCTTTTGGTATTCACACTATGAACATGTGTAACATCACGTTCGAGATTCATCAAGAATAAACCATTGACCAGCGGGGCATGACCATAAAACATATCTCTCAAATAAATAGAACAACCATTATTCTTGGATTTAAATGAGTAGCCATCTCGAATTAAACAAGATCCAGATACAATGTTCATGCTCAAAGCTGGCACTAAATAACAATTATTGAGGTTCAAAACTAATCCCGTGGGTAGATGCAGAGGTAGCGTGCCGACGGCGATCACATCGACCTTGGAACCATTCCCGACGCGCATCGTCACCTCGTCCTTTGCCAGTCTCCGTTTATTCCGTAGTTCCTGTTTTGAGTTACAAATATGAGCAACCGCACCGGTATCAAATACCCAGGAGCTACTACGAGTACTGGTTAGGTACACATCAATTACTTGTATATCACATATACCTTTGGTGTTGCCGGCCTTCTTCTTGTCCGCTAAGTATTTGGGGCAGTTCCGCTTCCAGTGACCACTTCCCTTGCAATCAAAGCACTCAGTTTCAGACTTGGGTCCATTCTTTGACTTCTTCCCGGCAACTGGCTTACCGGGCGCGGCAACTCCCTTGCCGTCCTTCTTGAAGTTCTTCTTACCCTTGCCCTTCTTGAACTTAGTGGTTTTATTCACCATCAACACTTGATGTTCTTTTCTGATCTCCCCTTCCGCTGATTTCAGCATTGAATATACCTCGGGAATGGTCTTTTCCATCCCCTACATATTGTAGTTCATCACCAAAGCTCTTGTAGCTTGGTGGAAGCGACTGGAGGATTCTGTCAATGACCGCGTCATCCGGAAGATTAACTCCCAGCTGAGACAAGCGGTTATGCAACCCAGACATTCTGAGTATGTGTTCACTAACAGAACTGTTCTCCTCCATTTTACAGCTGAAGAACTTGTCGGAGACATCATATCTCTCGACCCGGGCATGAGCTTGAAAAACCAATTTCAGCTCCTCGAACATCTCATATGCTCCATGTTTCTCAAAACGCTTTTGGAGACCCGGTTCTAAGCTGTAAAGCATGCCGCACTGAACGAGGGAGTAATCATCAGCACGTGATTGCCAAGCGTTCATAACGTCTTGGTTCTGTGGGATTGGTGCATCACCTAGCGGTGCTTCTAAGACATAATCTTTCTTGGCTACTATGAGGATGAGCCTCAGGTTCCGGACCCAGTCCGTATAGTTGCTGCCATCATCTTTCAGCTTGGTTTTCTCTAGGAACGCGTTGAAATTGAGGACAACGTTGGCCATTTGATCTACAAGACATAGTGTAAAGATTTTAGACTAAGTTCGTGATAATTGAGTTCATCTAATCAAATTATTTAATGAACTCCCACTCAGATAGACATCCCTCCAGTCATCTAAGTGAAACATGATCCGAGTTTAACTAGGCCGTGTCCGATCATCACGTGAGACGGACTAGTCAAGATCGGTGAACATCTCCATGTTGGTCGTATCTTCTATACGACTCATGCTCGACCTTTTGGTCCTCCGTGTTCTGAGGCCATGTCTGTACATGCTAGGCTCGTCAAGTCAACCTAAGTGTATTGCGTGTGTTCCAAGGCCATGTCTGTACATGCTAGGCTCGTCAACACCCGTTGTATTCGAACGTTAGAATCTATCACACCCGATCATCACGTGGTGCTTCGAAACAACGAACCTTCGCAACGGTGCACAGTTAGGGTGAACACTTTCTTGAAATTATTATAAGGGATCATCTTACTTACTACCGTCGTTCTAAGGAAATAAGATGCAAAAACATGATAAACATCACATGCAATCAAATAGTGACATGATATGGCCAATATCATTATGCTCCTTTGATTCTCAATCTTCGGGGCACCATGATCATCTTCGTCACCGGCATGACACCATGATCTCCATCATTGTGTCTTCATGAAGTCATCATGCCAACGATTACTTCTACTTCTATGGCTAATGCGTTTAGCAACAAAGTAAAGTAATTTACATGGCATTATTCAATGACACGCAGGTCATGCAAAATAATAAAGACAACTCCTATGGCTCCTGCCGGTTGTCATACTCATCGACATGCAAGTCGTGATTCCTATTACAAGAATATGATCAATCTCATACATCACATATATCATTCATCACATCTTCTGGCCATATCACATCACATAGCACTTGCTGCAAAAACAAGTTAGACGTCCTCTAATTGTTGTTGCAAGTTTTTACGTGGTTTGTAGGTTTCTAGCAAGAACGTTTTCTTACCTATGTATGACCACAACGCGATTTGCCAATTTCTATTTACCCTTCATAAGGACCCTTTTCATCGAATCCGTTCCGACTAAAGTAGGACAGACAGACACCCGCTAGCCACCTTATGCAACTAGTGCATGTCAATCGGTGGAACCTGTCTCACGTAAGCGTACGTGTAAGGTCGGTCCGGGCCGCTTCATCCTACAATGCCGCCGAAACAAGAAACGACTAGTAGCGGCAAGAAGAATTGGCAAACTCAACGCCCACAACTGCTTTGTGTTCTAGTCGTGCATAGTAACTACGCATAGGCCTGGCTCATGATGCCACTGTTGGGAATCGTAGCATAATTTTAAAATTTTCCTACGCTCACCAAGATGCATCTATGGAGTCTACTAGCAACGAGGGGAAAGGAGTGCATCTACATACCCTTGTAGATCGCGAGCGGAAGCGTTCCAATGAACGTGGATGACGGAGTCGTACTCGCCGTGATCCAAATCACCGATGACCGAGTGCCGAACGGACGGCACCTCCGCGTTCAACACACGTATGGTGCAGCGACGTCTCCTCCTTCTTGATCCAGCAAGGGGGAAGGAGAGGTTGATGGAGATCCAACAGCACGACGGCGTGGTGGTGGATGTAGCGGGTCTTCGGCAGGGCTTCGCCGAGCTTCTGCGAGAGAGAGAGAGAGAGATGTTGCAGGGGAGGAGGGAGGCGCCCAAGGCTGTCATTTGCTGCCCTCCCTCCCCCCCACTATTTATAGGACCCCTGGGGGGGGCCAGCCCTTGGGAGATCAGATCTCCAAGGGGGGTGGCGGCCAAGTGGGGGGGAAGGGGTGCCTTGCCCCCCAAGGCAAGGGGGAAGCTCCCCCCCCCCAGGGTTCCCAACCCTAGGCGCATGGGGGGAGGCCCAAGGGGGGCGCCCCAGCCCACTAAGGGCTGGTTCCCTTCCACTTTCAGCCCACGGGGCCCTCCGGGATAGGTGGCCCCACCCGGTGGATCCCCGGGACCCTTCCGGTGGTCCCGGTACAATACCGGTAACCCCCGAAACTTTCCCGGTGGCCGAAACTTGACTTCCTATATATAATTCTTCACCTCCGGACCATTCCGGAACCTCTCGTGACGTCCGGGATCTCATCCGGGACTCCGAACAACTTTCAGGTTTCCGCATACATATATCTCTACAACCCTAGCGTCACCGGACCTTAAGTGTGTAGACCCTACGGGTTCGGGAGACATGCAGACATGACCGAGACGCCTCTCCGGTCAATAACCAACAGCGGGATCTGGATACCCATGTTGGCTCCCACATGTTCCACGATGATCTCATCGGATGAACCACGGTGTCGAGGATTCAATCAATCCGTATGCAATTCCCTTTGTCAATCGGTATGTTACTTGCCCGAGATTCGATCGTCGGTATCCCAATACCTTGTTCAATATCGTTACCGGCAAGTCTCTTTACTCGTACCGCAATGCATGATCCCGTGACTAACGCCTTAGTCACATTGAGCTCATTATGATGATGCATTACCGAGTGGGCCCAGAGATACCTCTCCGTCACACGGAGTGACAAATCCCAGTCTCGATCCGTGCCAACCCAACAGAAACTTTCGGAGATACCTGTAATGCACCTTTATAGTCACCCAGTTACGTTGTGACGTTTGGCACACCCAAAGCACTCCTACGGTATCCGGGAGTTGCACGATCTCATGGTCTAAAGAAAAGATACTTGACATTGGAAAAGCTCTAGCAAACGAAACTACACGATCTTTTATGCTATGCTTAGGATTGGGTCTTGTCCATCACATCATTCTCCTAATGATGTGATCCCGTTATCAATGACATCCAATGTCCATAGTCAGGAAACCATGACTATCTGTTGATCAACGAGCTAGTCAACTAGAGGCTTACTAGGGACACTTTGTGGTCTATGTATTCACACATGTATTACGATTTCCGGACAATACAATTATAGCATGAATAATAGACAATTACCATGAACAAAGAAATATAATAATAACCATTTATTATTGCCTCTAGGGCATATTTCCAACATGACCTTGGGAGCGGCGACCGAGGGAATTGAACCGTGCTCGGTACGGTAGGTAACGTTGTTCATTGGTAGTCATTATGGACCGGGGACATGAGGGGAATTTCCTAGGGTTGGAATTCTGGCCGCCAGATATTTCGACTCGAAACGCGGAGGCTTGACTGGTCGGGGTTGACAAATGTGCGTACCACGCACGCCACCAGAAGGACACGAGCCCGATTTTTTTTAGGATTAACACGAGCCAAGGTCTGGCTGGTACGCCGTTGGGTACCATTCGAGAATACGAAAGGAATCTTTTAAATTCCCAAATGAATCTATGTGTATTACAATGCTCGTTCGACGTGGTAATTGATTTATGACGAGTTCTTGAATTAGAGTGAGTTTGTGATATAGTGATCTCAACGTGGATTTCACATTTCATGGTATCCCTAGTAAATTTTTCATTGCAAATTCAAATTTAAAAGATGAACAATATGGTGGTGAGAAGACTTTGTATGTATCAAGCATATGCCCACACACACACACACACACACACGAACACAACAACAATCCAATTATAGTGCATCTATTTTTCCAAACCATGCATGTATGACACGAATTCAAAAATACTCCTTCTATTCCTAAATATTAGTCTTTTAAAGATTTCAACAAGAGACAACATACGGAGCAAAATGAGTGAATCTACACTCTAAAATATGTCTATATACACCGAATATGCCAGTCCATTTGAAATCTCTAAAAAGACTAATATTTAGGACCGAAGGGAGTAAAATGTAAGACATGCATGGTCCTCAATTCAATATTTAAAATGAACAGGAAACTAAAACATGAATATTAAGTCTAGTACTACAGTACATGCAAATGTTGTGTTTAGGCGGAGCTATGTAGATTGTCGGGGGTTAACCCCTCGACCTTAGATAAATTTGTGAAGCTCTGTTTAGGATTGTTTAGATTATATTTGTCCCCATCCTAGCTCCCAAACATCGATTGGTTGTGCACCCCCCCCCTCCCCGAGATAATATCATCTGCCCCCACACCTTAGATGCTATATGCTGATACGAGTTGCTTGGAGCTTGTAGATCTGAGATATAGCAGCTCACGTGATGTCTTAATATTTTTACAGGAAACCTTAATGAGTTTGAGAATTGCACACAATTTGTACAAAAACTACTCAGATGCCCTTGGATCCCATATCCAACGACCTCGAAGCTCGTATCACCGTAGCATCTAAGATGAAGGAGGACATCATATTCTCCTGTATGTAAGAATATTATGTGCTACCACACCTTAGATGCTTTGGTGATACAAGCTCTTCGGAGCCGTTGGATTTGTGACCCAACAACTCCTCGGTGGTTCGAATGGTTTTTTGTAGAAAAGCCCCCAAAGAGTTCGGCCACTGCTTACAAGCACAAAGACTGCTCAGATGCCATTCGATCTCAGATCAAACAACCTCGAAGCTCGTATCACCGTAGCATCCAAGCTGCGAGAGCACCTGATGTTTTCTCGCACGGGTGAATATGAGGTGCTCCCGCACCGTAAATTCTATGGTGATACGAGTTCACGGAGATCTAACGGCCCACAGTAGGAGGTTTGAATGTTTTTGCAATATAAGACTGAGAGAATTTGGGAATTGCGCAGAAAGTACAAGTACTACGCATGTGCCATCTGATCACAGATCATACGACCTAGATGCTCGTATCATCGTAGCGGCTAATTGAGCTACGGGGAGCACCTAATATGAGCAATGGGGAGCCGCTGGATCCAAGATGCAGCGGCACCCACGAGTCCTGAATGTTTTATTTGCAAAAAAACCTTTGGAGAGTTTGGAAATTGCGCATAATTACAAAGACTACTCCCAAGCCATTGGATGCTCGTATCACCATAGCATCTAAGCTGCGGGGTGGATGTGATATTCTATGCCGTTGTCATTTTTGTTCGTAAACTTGCAAAATATGTGTAAATCGTGCCGTTACTTGTCTAACCGCGCAAAGTGTTTGTTCAAAAAAACCATCCTACACTGAAATATTGGAACAACACACGGGGGTCCCACTTGTCATTGATCAAATTTGGACCTAAAACTAACAAATCTGAAAGACGAGATTCGAACTGGCAACCTGGACTACAAAGCGTAAGTCGATAGCCTGAAACAACAACGGTTGTTGGCTTTGTCCCATAACTTGATTTTATACAGTATTACGTTGAGTAGAGTAGAGGGAGTGCCTCGTCAACACGTGCATGGCCGTTGACTCACTTACTGGTGGGTCCCGGGTCTGCGATCTCTCTCTCCTCTCCATCGTCTAACCTTTAGATGCACGGGCACACACGAAGAGCGGCGCTAGCTTGCCGTGGTGTTATTATAACTAAAAAAAGCTTGGAAAATAGAAGAATCGCCTAGAACAAGAGACGTTGTGGCTGGTCGAGATGGAGCTAACCACACCTATCCTCCGTGCCATGTTAGCATGATGAAGCTATGTGGCTAGTGGGGTGTTTTCGACCGACTGGCTGGGTCCCGAGGTCGAGCCATAGGTACTACTGCATCTGATATATTTTTACACGCACATTTTTCCTCCGTGCCGAGATGTGGCACACCTTACCGCGCGGTTTCGGGGTCCTCTCGGGTGGTGCGCGCATATATTCTTCCTTGCCGAGACGTGGGACGCCCTACCGCGCGTTTTCTGGGTCCTCCTCGGTCGTAGCGCCGAAGCAAGTAAATGAGTTGTCAAATCACGAAAGACCACCTTTCCCGCCGAGTACATCAGTGAAGCATGGTGGCTAGTTGGGCTAGTGCAACCGATTAGCTAGGCCGCTGCCACATTTGTTTTTTCACCCTTTTTTATCTCCTTGCCGGCAGGTAAATTTAAATATCCACCGCGGCGTTGCTCTAGTCTTTGGGTGCGGCAGGCGCGGCTGGATTTTTTAATTTTTTGATTGACGGGAGCAGGCGCGACAGTAATTAGTCACGATGACTCCGCCTGTAAAACCCACTGCTCCCTGATGTGAGAAGTCGTCGACTGGTGTTTTCCCATGGTGAAAACCTAAAGATTCCCCGCTCCTCGGCTGGCTCCCTCCGCCTTCCCGTAGATTGCATTGCCTTTCAGCCGTTTCGCCCCCTTTGCTTCCTCTCACCATTGCTTCTACCTGGTGCCATGGCGTCGCAACAGATCACGGAGTCTGAGGTGAGGCGCCTGACACAGGAGGTCGAGGCCAAGGATGCGGAGCTCAGGGCCAAGGACGTGGAGCCACGTGAGCTCAAGGAGGAGAGGAGTGCCATGCTCCTCCGTTATGTGCGGGAGTTCACGGAGCTTCAAAAGCTGCAGGCGTCCACCACAAAGATGCTCGAGGCGTCGTTGACATTGCTGCAGACAGCGGGAGATACGATAGGCCGTCAGGGGAGGCGGCTGGAGCGCGAGCGAGTCGATCGTGACGAGGTCCAGGATCGCCTCAGCCACTTGGTGGACGAAGTTGCCAAGCACGTATTGTGGCTGCGCGATGCCTACCATCGTGCCAATGCGACCATGCCGGCCGTCTAGCTAAACCCGTTCGACCACCCCGTCGACTTCAACGACCTGCGGCTTCCTGACCTGGTCTCCTTCTTCACCTATATCTCCGAGGAGCTGAGCCATCTCCGCGCGATGCTGGGGGCAGAGCTGGACAAGGAGGGGTTGCAGGCTGCCGTCGCTGTTGCCGGGCGAATCCTCTCAGGGCTCCGTCACCGGAATCCATTTGTGCCATTGGACGCCGTCTTTGACGAGCTGGCTCCCGTCGAGTGGGAGCGGGCTCTGCGGGCCGTTGCACCCTGCATCACTAACGTTGTGCGCCTCGAGAAGCAGAGGGACTTCGGTGGTGTTTAGGCGTCCTCTGCATGGGCATGTCCATGTCTCGGCGCAACATGGTCGTTGGATCAAAATCAGACGGTGCAGATCAGTCGCTGTAGCACAAAGCGTGTGGGTGTGTTTGGTTGCATTCTCATCTCAATACAGTTACATTATTGTTCATATAGTTGACATGTGCACAACATCATTTGTTATCATCATATCTTACTCCTACACTAGCAACAAGATTATGTAGTACTGACGTATGAACCACTGCACATGCCTAGTAGTAGGAGCACTGTGTATGTTCAAGTGGCTACCGTGTTTCGCACTCCTCCGTCGTAAGAGTGGAAACGCTTGCTGTAATCATTTTTTTCTTCAAGAAAAAAAGTGGACTCGCTCTACCATGCGCATCCTCCTCGACCGTCGTCGGGAACTTTGCTACTCACTTTCGCCGACGTGTGGGACAGCCATCATCAGGGTCCACCAGCCATGCACTAAATTACTCCATAGTAGAGTGCCCAACTGCACGGTAGACTTCCCCGATCGAAGCGTCGCAGTAATGCCCAATGAGCCGTCAAATCACAAAACCCCCTCCTTTCCAGCAGTAAGTTGGACGGACGAAGCAACCATCATTTCACTCTTCTCTCTCAGCTTCCTCTCTACCCAACCCTCGCTTCTCCCTCATCTTGTTCCTCATTTCTTCAAGAAAACCCCGACCTGCTTCTGCCATTGTTCTTCTCTCCCAAAGAAGGAAAGGTGAGCGCATCAATGGTGTTGATTCTGGCCAAGGCCCGGTCTTGCAACCCCGAGACTGATCCTATAACTCCCTCTCTGTTCTTCTTTTGGGTTTGTGATTATGGTTTCTTTTCTTTTATTTCTATTTGACAGTTTCTTGATGGACGCTGGAGCACCGGCCGAAGTGATGTCTATGGCTCTGGCAAAAACCGTCGAGGCTCATGGTACGAAGAAGCGCAAGCACCCCGCCGAGACTACCGCAGACAAGCTCAAAGCCATCGCCCTGTCCAAGCCCCCCTCTCCGGGATCCCTCATTAAGCAAGTCCAGGTAATATCTCTTCTTGACGATCTTTTTCTCGATCTTGATCGTGTTTTTTCATCTAACACGCAGTACTAGTACTAGTAGTACCACTTTCTGGGTGATCTTGCATGTGATTTTTGTGTGCCAAATGGCGGTTCTAAATTCCTCTTTTGACCAAAACATGCGAGAGGTTGACACTGATTTCTTATAGATTACTTTCAACTACTTTATGAACATCAATGCTACCTTTGAAGAGGGTATATTTGCATCAGTAACTTGTGTTTTGGATATTGCAAGTAATCCCTCTGCTCTCATGCCTTTGAAGACATGTTCTAGTGTCTTTGTTCACTCATTTCTGTGCGTATATGTAGTCATATATGGAGTAAAATATCGAGAATCATCTTATATTTCTGAACGAAGGTAGTAATAAAATATTTGGTTTCGGTTTGAATTAGAACCAGGTCCGCGGTGGAGATGAAGTTCTCAAAGTCATGCCATGTGAACTAGAAGACATGAGGATGAGTTCTACTGCTAAACTATCCAGCTGCTGTGTCCTTGTCGCCATGTGTCCTGAACTAGTGTTTTCCTGTAGCATTGTTGTCAGGCGTGTTCTCGAGGCTGTACTTGACCACAACATTTTCCTGGATGTGCCTTCGATTACGAAGGGTGTGGTTCTTGTAAAGCTTCCCGACAAATCTGATGCGGCCTGTCTTCATCGTCATGTTTATGAGTGGAAAGACCACTCTGTTAGGTTCTCCAAGTTTGGGGAGATGGTGATGGTGCCAGTAGACATCTCTCCAGAAGTCCATGGCCTAGTCAGTTATGCGGGGTTCATCCCATAGGTCACTGGCAAGAAATAGTCTGCAGAGTTTAATTAGTGCAACTTTGCTTGTCTGTAGTAAGTACTATTGTTCAGTACTTGATTTGTGTTTGTGAACCCTGTATTGTTTAGTACTGCCGCTTTTGGTGTGTGGTGAGTGCTGAGAACAGTCTATGTTAATGTCTGTCCACTCAATTTAGTTTGTATATTTTGAAGTATCCAGATCATCTTTTTTGTGAGGACGGTTTATCAATTATGGTTACACTCCAATATCTGTATGCATTGCAGGGTTTATCGCACCCACTAGGATTTCTAGTCCCATGGATGTTCGGTCCATACGATTTATCACGACCTTTGGACTGTCCTGCTTGTGGGAGTAGGCGGGGGCCCTATATGCCACGCGTAGTTGGACGACCAATCTTCTGTTTAGTACTTCAACATAGTGATTTCCTGGTAAAAATTCACTCATGTCACATCAAGTAAATCTTATTGATTTACTGTCTAGATCTTATTGATTTAATGTCATGTTTTCTTTCTTTTGCTGCAATTTTACGATGCAGGTTTTGCCATGTGACATTCATCACAGAATAAACCGTTTGGTTTGCTCTATGATGGATATTTTTGCAGGTTTCACTTATTATGTCGTGTCAGTAACGAAGGCACTGTCCATCACTTATTTTACTGGAAAAAATTAGATCAGTCTGTTGTTTGAGTACAAGCTGAATCCCTATGATGAACTACAGTTTGGGTTAACAAACACGCCACAATTAGTCCTTCTCGTGTTTAAAAGAAATGAAGAAAAAGACTGGATCACGGTCACGGAGCCTAGTCAAGTTAGAAAGCTGATCATAGCAGATCAGACACCATCGTCGATGTCTCACACATCGGTACCACCTTCAGCAACGGATCGAGCACCGGCAGTTGCTCTTGCACTGACAGCGGCAACAGCTCAGTCTGATCCAGCTGAGGATTGCGCACCGACCGCGTCAGCGGATCAGGCTGATCTACCGGAGGATCGGGCATCGACACCGGCACCTGCTCCGACATCGGCACCAGCTCTACAAGGAGCACCATCTCCGGCAGCAGCGGCGGCACTACTAGTCGCACCGGCACGGGCACCAGCAACAGCTTCGGCACCTGCACCAACACTTGCACTTTCATCTGCTCTGGCCCGTGCAACGGCAACGGAACCAGCAGTTGCACCGGCAACAGACCGGGCTGCAGTTCGCACTTCATATACCAAAGTCCTTAGAAAAACCGACATGTCCACCTTCTTGGTAAGCATTGGCCGCCCAAGTGCTTCGTTCTTTTTTCTTTCCATGTTGTTTCACATGATTCACTGTGTTGATCTAACTGTTTGTGTATGTCTTCTTGTTTGCAAACAGAGAATTCCTAGAGCAACGAGGGAGTCGTTCAACAATCCGGGTGTCTTCTTGTTTGTAGCCTTGGTGTGAATGAACCTGCTCAATATACCATACAAAGGATGGTCGCACAATGATTCATGCTAAAGAGTGGTCAAGGTTCAAATCTAAATCATATCTTGCGGTAGGGGATGATGTCAAAATCAAACTTTCTTGGCAAGGAGAGCTGGTCCAAATCAACTTTGAAATTCTTCAGTCGCAGCACGCAACTGCCGAACTGATCTATCGTCCGAGAGATTTTGATGTAATACTCTAGCATGGTGAAACAAGTGTCCTGTGTGTATAAGTAGTATGACAGTATCGTTGATAGAATTGCAACTCTGATTGCTTGTTAGGAACTGTCATTTGATTTCATTCCAACAGCTGTCGTGCTTTGTTCAATTTTGTGTATTCCCCTTGCGGCAGCATCTAACACCAGCGCCGTACCGACCGCTTGCAATATGAAAAGCGCTGAGGTAGAACACATGGGCCCCCAAACATGCAGGCCCACCGGCCTGTGGCCCAAAGTCCAGAACCATGAGCCTGTCTGAGTATTTCTCAGCTGAACCCCCATAATGCCCGCGCGTTGCACGTAACATCAAGATGCATTTGTATGAGTATTTTATCTTGTGAGAGAAAAGGATGAACGAGGGAAGGCCTTATTTGCAAATGTGGAGAGGTGTGTGGGTACCTTTTTGCAAAATTGCCATAGTTTCCTTCCTATCCGTCAGATATAAATGGGACGGCCTATATTGCAGGATGGCAGGCACACCATCATCACCAACTCGTCTATACCGTGTTAAAAAAAACTCTGTTTTTTATAAATATATATGTTATATATATTCCCCTTGATATTTTTTTTGTATAAAGTTGTGATATAAAAGATCTTTATATTTCTTTACAGAGGGAGTATCTCTTTGTCAAAAATATATTTATGTGTAACTAGTTACTCATGTCTTTTTACTTCCTTTCGCTGATATGTGGGGCATCCGGCAATGGGGTCCACATGCCATATGCACCAAATCAGAGTGCACAACTGCATGGTAGACACACCCCAGTCGTAGCGCCGCGGTAATGCCCAATGAGCCGTCAAATCACAAAAAACCCCACCTTTCCAGCTTTAGCAGTAAGCTGGACGGACGAAGCGGCAATATTTCACTGGGCCTGAATCCCCTTCCCCCTCGTCTGCTTGTTCAGAGAAAACCCCCGCTCGGCGATTGCATAGGGTTTTCTCATGGAGAACCTGGTACGAATTCTTCATCCATCCCCGATAAATCCAAGTCCCTTGGTCGCGGGTACTCCTAGGATGGCAGCCGCCGCCGTTGATGCATTTTTCTTCCTACTGAATCTAGTGTGTTTCATTTGCAGTGCCCAAAGTGCGAGGACCCTACAGGTTTCTGCGCCCTCGGCGAGACGCCACACTTGTTCCTTCTCATCCTAACACAGGATTTTAAAACGCGCACAGTATGTTCCTAGAATCCTCTTTTCTATCCGGGAGGGTGGGGTTTTTTGAACATGCTGTCGACTAATTTGGAAATTTGGATTGCTATATTTGGATAAAAGGTACTAGTACCATGGTCAACACTGACGTGAAGGAGGAAATTATTTCTAGATTTGGATATAGGGAATACATTGTGTTCTCATATTATTTTTCCTGCAGTGCATTCCTTGCTCTGCCAGAACACATGTACTCAAGATGCTCGGCCTTGCCATAACTGAATACACCAGTTTAATGGTCACAGTGAAGACAAGCCATGGATATAAGTTTCGAGTTGGGTTCATGAACCAAGAAGATCGCTGCTTTTTTTATGGCCGAACTTGGATAAACTTTCTCAAGTGTTACGGACTGAAAGTTGGCGCACGAATGTTGATGGAAATAGCAGAACCTGGTCTCATCTTCACTGCGATCTTCCACCCCGACGTCGTTCCAATTGTTCATCCATGTTAGTTTTGTATCTGGTTCTTGCTTCTTGCCTCGATTACTTCTTAATCCACCTATTCTGTCTAACTAATCACAATTTAACTTTAGAAGTAGCAACGAATCTCTCACGAAGATGCTACTTCTAACTAATATTTTCTTATAATTGGTGGCACGTGTAGGTTTTTTCAGAGTTAAGCAGGCTACTCGTTTGTTATTCTATAAGAACTCGGCTGTTACTCATGGCACTGAAGTTGACTTGGACGACATCCACAAGTTCCTACACTTTATTGATCGTCTTGAGGTCCTTGTGGGGCGTTTCAATGGTGGAAGGCCATGTGGGATATGTGTGCCACTGCTGCACTCGTTGAACAGGTCCAACTGTGTTGAGAAACTTATGGTACGAGCTGTTTTCTGTTATATATGTTGTTCATAAACTCTTGCTTATGCACAGTTTTACAGCTGTGATCTTCTTGAAACAGGAACTGCCCGGGTCTATTGTTCCTATACAGATGCCTGACCATGGTCGGGTCAGACTTGCGCTTGGTCACAACATGATGTTTATGTCGACCTACTCCATTCCCCTTGGAGGTGAAAAGATACTTATTCATGGGTGGTCTCAAATAATGAAGGCCCGTCCATCTTGGAGAATAGGACAGAAGATTATGTTCCTGCTTTTCCATGGCTCTAAAGCGCATATCCTGTTTATTGACCACATTGTGAGATGAAGCCGCTTTCAGAAGGTTGTGCATGCGCAGGGTGGCGCCTGGGCCTTGTCCTGGGGCTTGGCGGCCTCACCCTTTGGTTAATTGTAGGCAAAGTAGCACTGTTCGAGGCGTGCTTTGTACGGTTGAACCTGTATAAGTACTCATACTGCTTTCAGCTATGGTTGTTAAGTGCCCCTGCTGGTTTCAGTTAAGGTTGTTAAGTACTCCTGCTACTTTTACAGTCTGTCGTGTTTCTTCAGTCCTGTCTTCCTCCAGCCGCCAAAACCAAACCAGCGCCGGCGGGGCCGCCTGCTTTCGCCTCCCATGGCTGGCTGCGCCTCAACGCACGCATCACCGCCCCACCATCTCGTAAATCATTAACTCCGACCTCCGAGGCCTCGCCGTCGTCCTCCGCGTGCTTTGCTGCGCTCGCCGCGATGCCGCCCTCTCGCATTGTCAACATGGTCAACAAACAAGAGGAATCGGCAGAGGACTGTACGTGGAGAGGATGATAGTAGGGGCCCACCATGTCCATGGCCGGACGCAAGGAAGTTCCTCATTTTTGTTTTATATATATACTCCATTGTCAGCGTATGGAAAAGAAAATGCTTCCTGCTAGTGGTTTCCTGACATCTGGGACCCACGACATTGTCAGCGTATATAGTCAATAGACAAGAGAATAACACAAGATCGGCTGACACCTGGGCCGTAGCTACTCGAGCAGTATTTTTTTTTACTGTTGAGACGGAGCAGGGTTTCAACTGGGCTGTGGCCCGTCTAGCCCAGGCTTATATTTTATGTTCACCACATGACCAGCCCAGCTATTTTTTGTTTGTGAAAATGAGCCCAGTTTATTTTTTCTGAAGAATACCCAATCAGGCCTACTTATTTTTCGACGCCCTGATGGGCTGCAACTCTTTCAAGACGCCTGCAAATCTTGAAAGTAATATGAAATGGGCTGTAAATATAAAAAACAGATGACAAATTGGCAATTACTTTATAATTTCTGAATTTTTTCACATTTTCAGATTCCAATTTCACTGGGCTTTAACCTAATTCAAATATATATTCAAAGTACTTTAAATCTGGCTCGACATTTCGGTATTAAAAATAGTTTGGAACCCACAGAAATATGCGAAATTTCGTTTAAATTTTTAACCCTGGCCCTGGCCAACAAAAAAACGGACTGCAATAAATTGCATAAGAAGTTGCAATGAGCTAAATATAAATTATTAAAAAAATAGGGAATGGTCTGACTTGTGGGCCTATTAAGTTGACGTGTATGCAAGATTTTTTTACTTATTATATACGACAACAAACGATTCTAGCAGACGTAACCGTTGGATATCAATCCAACGGCCGTCGTGTTTCTTCAATCTCTGATCTTCTTGCTCCAGCCGCCAAATCCAGCGCCGGCGGGACCGCCTGCTCCCGCCTCCTGTGGCCGGTTGTGCTGTCGTGCAGGCCTCACCGCCCCCTACTACTCCCACCGTTGGCCAGGCCATCCCTCTACTCACCCACATCCCTCCACTGATGTGGCTTCGCCGCCTCCGGGTCATTCCCTTCCTGGGTCTCGCCGTCGTCCATCACGCTGGTGTTCTCGGCACGGCGTGGTCAACGTTGTCAACAAATGACAACATCGAAAGAGGGACGTACATGGAGAGGCTGACAGTTGGGACCCACATGGTCCATGGATGCACGCAAGCAAGTACCTCCTTATTACGCCAAAAAGAATGAATGCTCCCGCTGACATCTCGGACCCACCAGCTATATCTTCGCACGCAAGGAAGTGCCTCCTTATTACGCATAAAAAAATGAATACTCCCCCTGCTAGCTGGGACCCACCATAGTGGGAGGCTGACTTGTGGGCCTACTAAGTTGACGGGGACGGAGGGCTTTGTCAACTTAGTCAATATGAACGATTCTAGCTCGAGTGACCGTACGATGTCCATCCAACGGTGGTAGTGCTTCTTCAACCTCTGGTCTTGTTGCTCCAGCCGCCCAAACCAGCGCCGGTCGTGCCGCGTGCTCCTGCTTCCCGTGGCCGGCTGTGATGCCGCGGAGGCCTCACCGCCCTACTACTCCCACCACTGGCCAGGCCCTGCGGCGACGGCAGCCTCACACCGCAGCCGAACCAGTGAACCCTTGTACTCCTCTCCGCATGGGCATCCACTGATGCATCTTCCCCGGCTCCGCGTCGTCCCCTTCCTAGGCCTCGCCGTCGTCCACCGCCCTGGTGCTCTCATCGCGGCGTGGTCAACATGGTCAAGGAACGACTTCCATCAGAAGAGTACTGTACGTGGAGAGGCTGACAGCTGGGTCCATGGCCGCAGCAAGGAAGTGCCTCCTTATTTCGCGGAAAATAATGATTCCTCCACCTGACAGCGGGGACCCACCGGACGGGCCACCGTATTTCGCGAAAAAAAAATGTTTCCCCCTGACTGTTGGGACCCAGCAGCTACATCTTCGCACGCAAGGAAGTGCGTCCATATTACGGGCAAAAAAAATTATTCGCCCCCTGACTGTTGGGACCCACCACCTACATCTTCGCACGCAAGGAAGTGCCTCACAGTCGGGACCCACCCGGTCAAAGCGTGCGTAGCATTGTCATTCTGGTCACGAACATGTACGTACATACTGGTCGATCGGTCTGTCTGCAGGCTGCAGCGATGAACCATGGCCATGTAAGGAAGGGCATGTGTCGTAGTAGAGGCGCGCACGTAGCATGTACACGTACGTACAGCGGCCAGGGTGCAAGAAAGAAAATATGACCACGTACGTACATACGGGCGATTTCTCGAACGCCTACTCACGCATACGTACGCCCAGGGCTCGTGTACATGGCTGGGTCAGAATGGAGAAACTGCGTCGTCGTCGTTTTCATGGTGAGGCAACGGAATGCGGCGTGTTCATCGGGAGGCAACGGAACCCGTGCTGTTCATCAGGAGCCAACCGGCTTGGACGGAACAGCCGATGGAAACGAGACCTAGCGTACCGCGGAACGGAGGAAACGGCCCTGTGTTCGACCGGCCACGGTGGAAACGGGATCCTGTTCATCGGGAGGGGTCTGGCGTACCGCAAAACAAAGGAAACGGACCTCCTATGGTCAAAACAGGGTCCTGTTGATCGGGAGGGGTGTGGCGTACCGCAAAACAGAGGAAACGGACTTGTGTTGGAGCGCTACGGTCGAAACAGGGGTCCTGTTCATCGGGAGGGGTGTGGCGTACCGCAAAACGGGACTCCACGGGATACTGTTCATCTCCACCGTCGACCTCCTCCAGCCTCCACGGGCTCCTGTTCATCCACCGTCGACCTCCTCCAGCCTCCATATGCGACTGTTCATCCACGGGCTCCTGTTCATCCAGCCTCCACCGCGTGCTCCTCCACCGGCTACTGTTCAACCAACCCTCCCCACGGGGGTCCTGTTCAACCACCCCTCCACGGGCTACTGCTCATCCAACCCTCCACCGGCTACTGTTCAACCAGCCCTCCACCAGCTACTGTTCAACCAGCCCTCCACGGGTTCCTGTTCATCCACCGGCTCGATCGATCGGGGTACTGTTCATCCAGCGGCAACAGCCTCTACTACCACGGGTTCCTGTTCATCCAACCCCCCACCGGGAACTGTTCATCCAAACCCCCTCAACAACGCTCACCGTTCATCTAGGGAAGGAGGCAGCAGCGTTCGATCGGCTTCAGTTAGCAGCAGTAGCGAAGGAACCACTCGGGTTCAGTTAACAGCAAGGGATCGATCGATCGCTCGGGTTCAGTAACACGTAGCCTGCAGTGCAACCGCTCGGGTTCAGTTAGAGCCCAACGCCTTGCTCGGGTTCAGTTAGAGCCCAACACCTCACACACACACGCGCGTATGTACGAGAGAATGGCGCAACGCTCGGCCCCCGACCACCCACCGTAACCGGGAACTCCCCGATATTTTCCTCGCCCTCGCTTCTACCACGGTTTTTTCCGTCATGGACGGCCCAAAGAATGTCATGCAGCTGCGTCTCCGGCCCGCCCAGGACGAAAAGCCCATTTTCTATCATGATTTTTTTCATAGAAGTAGGACCCCACCACATCTATGATGATACCGGGTTTTGTCACAATTATCATCATAGAAGTGTCATAAGTATGACAGAAAAAAAATTGTTCGGCCCAAAATGTCACGGATGTGTCTTTTTTGTAGTGCATCTGCGCGCCGGACACATCGTCATTGAAGCCTGGTTCAGGGGCTACTGAGGGAGTCCTGGATTAAGGGGTCCTCGGGCGTCCGGCCTATGTGACGTGGGTCGGACTGATGGGCCATGAAGATACAAGACAGAAGACTTCCTCCCGTGTCCGGATGGGACTCTCCTTTGCGTGGAAGGCAAGCTTGGCGTTCGGATATGAAGATTCCTTCCTCTGTAAACCGACTTTGTACAACCCTAGGCCCCTCCGGTGTCTATATAAACCGAAGGGTTTAGTCCGTAGAGGCAATCACAATCCTACAGGCTAGACATCTAGGGTTTAGCCATTACAATCTCGTTGTAGATCAAATCTTGTAATCCTTGTATTCATCAAGATCAATCAAGCAGGAAGTAGGGTATTACCTCCATCAAGAGAGCCCGAACCTGGGTAAACATCGTGTCCCCCGTCTCCTGTTACCATCGATCCTAGACACACAGTTCGGGACCCCCTACCCGAGATCCGCCGGTTTTAATACCGACAGATGCGCGCTAGCCAGACATGGAGGAGGCGTGATACGTCTCCAACATATCTATAATTTTTTTATTGTTCCATGCTGTTTTATTAACAATCTTGGATGTTTTATAATCATTTTATATCATTTTTTGGTACTAACCTATTGACATAGTGCCAAGTGCCAGCTGCTGTTTTTCCATGTTTTTACATCGCAGAAAATCAATATCATACGGAGTCCAAATGCCACGAAACTTTACAGAGAATTTTTATGGGCCAGAAGGAACACAACAGGCCCTGGTTGCACCTGGGGGAGTCCCGAGGAGGGGACAATCCACCAGGGCGCGCCAGGAGGCCCAGGCGTGCCCTGGTGGGTTGTGCCCACCTTGGGTGCCCCCCGGACCGCCTCTTTGCTCTATAAATACCCCAAAAAATACCAGAACCCTAGGGGAATCGACGAATATTCATCCAGCCGCCGCAGAGTCCAGAACCACTAGATTCAATCTAGACACCATCTCGGATGGGGTTCACCACCTCCATTGGTGCCTTTTTGATGATGCGTGAGTAGTTCTTTGTAGACCTTCGGGTCCGTAGTTACTAGCTAGATGGCTTTCTCTCTCTCGCTGAATTCTCAATACAATGATCTCTTGGATATCCATATGATGTAACTCTTTTTGCGGTGTGTTTGTTGGGATCTGATGAACTTTGAGTTTATGATCAGTCATATCTTTTTATATCCATGAAAGTTATTTGAGTTTCTTTGATCTCTTATAGCCTCATATTTCTTCACCGATATTTGGGTTTTATTTGGCCAACTTGATGTATTTATCTTGCAATGGGAAGAGGTGCCCGGTAGTGGGTTCGATCTTACGGTGCTTGATCCCAATGACAGAAAGGGAACTGACACGTATGTATCATTGCTACTAAGGATAAAAAGATGGGATCTATATCTGCGCAATAGATAAACGGATCTTGTCTACATCATGTCATCGTTCTTATTGCATTACTCCATTTTTCCATGAACTTAATACACTAGATGCATGCTGGATAGCGGTCGATGTGTGGAGTAATAGTAGTAGATGCAGGCAGGAGTCGGTCTACTAATCTTGGACGTGATGCCTATGTAATGATCATTGCCTGGATATCGTCATAATTCTTTGAGGTTCTATCAATTGCCCAACAGTAATTTGTTTACCCACCGTTTGCTATCTTTCTCGGGAGAAGCCACTAGTGGAACCTACGGGCCCCGGGTCTTCTTTCTCATATATTTGCTTGCGATCTACTCTTCCTTTGCATTTTTATTCAGATCTATTAAACCAAAAATACAAAAATACTTTGCTGCACTTTATTTTGTTTGCAATCTATTATTCCAATCTACTACAAATTTCTGGCAACGTTACCCGAAAGGGATTGACAACCCCTTTAACACGTCAGGTTGTGAGGTGTTGTTATTTGTGTCCAGGTGTTGTTTACGTTGTGTTGCTTGGTTCTCCTACTGGTTCGATAACCTTGGTTTCTTCACTGAGGGAAATACCTACCATCGTTGTGCTGCATCATCCCTTCCTCTTTGGGGAAATATCGACGTAGTCCTAGCAGACAGGAGCTTTTCTGGCGCTATAGTCAAAGAGCAATCAAAAGGAATTTCTGGCGCCGTTGCCGGGGAGGATCTTCAACATAACCAGGTTCCTAATCACAAATCCATCTCCTCGCAATTTATATTATTTGCCATTTGCCTCTCATTTTCCTCTCCCCCACTTCACAAAAATTTGCCGTTTTATTCGCCTCTCTTTTTCACCGATCTCTTGTCTCTAGTCCCGATGGCTAGCGTGCCTACTCCTCCTTTGTCACCAGATTTTGAAGTTCTTTACTTCAAGCAAAGACAAGGAGAAAATTTGAAAGATGCCTGGTATAGGCTTATGGAATCGTATCGTGTTTCCAATCTAAAGGGGGATGCTAAGGTTTTGCTTCATAATTTTTACATAGGATTAGCTTTGCATCATAGACAACTTCTTGATTTTGCCGCTAAAGGAAATTTCATTGAACTTGATGCAAACGCTGCCTATGAAATTTTGGAAGGAATTTTGGGAATTCCTCCTCAAAAGAAGGGGTTTTGATTTACCCCCGAGGGAGTTCAAATGTTGGACAAACTTGGTGATTTGCATAAACATATGGTTGAAATACAGAAATATAATGAACCCCTCAAGCACCTCAATGGTAGTATCAATCGCATGAATACTTTGATTAATCTTTGCAATAAGCGATTGGACATTTTGGATCTTAAGATGTTTTCTTTCCCTGAGAACTTAGGGAAGTGTAAAGAGCCTCCCGGGTTTGAGAAAACCCTTACAAAAATTGCCAAAACTTCGGAAGACAAAACTTAGATCCTTGCTTTATGCCTAGCTAAGGGTGTAAAACTATAGCGCTTGTTGGGAGGCAACCCAATGAATAAATTTTATTTTTGCTTTTCGCTTTCTGTTCTTGTGTGTTTACACAATTCTGCTACTGTTATGATTGTGTATTTTGTGTTTTAATTAGTGTTTGTGCCAAGTAGAACCGATAGGATCTTCTTGGGTGATAGTTGTTTGATCTTGCTGAAAAAGACAGAAACTTTGCGCTCACGAAAATAATTCTAATTTTTTATCAGAAAGAGCTTTTGCCCTGATTCTTTTTGCAGAAGATTAATGTACAAATTGCTCAGGTCATCCTATTTTTCAGAAAAAATTGGAGTTCCAGAAGTTTTCGTTTAAGTCAGATTGCTACAGACTGTTCTGTTTTGACAGATTCTGTTTTCTTTGTGTTGTGTGCTTATTTTGATGGCTCTATGGTTTTCCTTGATGAGTTTTTGCCATACAAAAGTTGGAATACAGTAGATATAATACAAAAACAAAATATTAATTGGTTTGATACAGTACTTATAGTAGCGGTTTACTTTCTTACACTAACGGATCTCACGAAGGTTTTGTTGAGTTTTGTGTGATTGAAGTTTTCAAGTTTTGGGTTATCTTACGATGGATGAAAGAAGGATAGAAGAGCCTAAGCTTGGGGATGCCCCGGCATCCCAAGCTATTATCCAAGAATCAGCAACCAACTAAGCTTGGGGATGCCCCCGAGTGGCATCCCCTCTTTCTTCTAACGACCATCGGTATTTTACTCGAGGCTATATTTTTATTCGTCACATGATATGTGTTTTGCTTGGAGCGTCTTGTATGATATGAGTCTTTGGTTGTTTTATTTTTTAAGTCATCAATCCTTGCTGGACACAACTATTTGTCAAAGCCAAAATTATGTCATGACTTGTTAGAATTGCTCTCTATGCTTCACTTAAATTTTTTATGAGCAATGGACTTGCTCTAGTGCTTCACTTATATCTTTTTGAGCACGGTGTGCTTAGTATTTTTGAAGAAATGCTCTCTTGCTTCACTTGATCTATTTGGGAGTTAGTAAAAAATTTAAAAAAATCTCTCTTGCTTCACTTAAATTATTTTGAGAGAAGGAAAAAGAATTATGCTCATGATCTTCACTTATATTTGTTTGAGCTTATGAAAAGCAACACATGAAAATTAGTCCCAAAGTGATAGATATCCAAGAAGGATAAAGAAAGAAAGAAAAAATGTCATGAAGATCATTGGACAAAATAAACTTGATTCTTAGTAATAGTTTTGAGATATGGTGATGTGATATGTGAGTTATGTTGGTGAGTAATTATGCTTTAGTAAGAATATTGGTGTTAAGGTTTGTGATTCCCTATGCAAGTACGAAAGTCAATAGTCATGCACTGAAATTATATCCTACTTGTGGTGTATTATTCGGTGTTATTTATGCTTAATGCTTGCTTATGAGATTATTCGTTTCTTGGTTGGTCGCTTCCCAATCTTTTGCTAGCCTTCATTTTGCACTAAGTATGTCCTCTACTTGTGCATCCAAAAACCCTTAAACCAGTTTTGCCACATGAGTCCACTATATCTACCTATATGCGGTATTCTTCTGCCGTTCTAAGCAAATTTGCATGTGCCATCTCTAATTCTCAAAATAAACTTCTCTTTTGTGTGTTTGTTTCACTCGCGGAGCGGTGAAGGGTGGCTAGTATTTTCCATGCTAGATGTGTTATTCTCAAGATGAGTGTTTATTCACTTGTCATTGCATGAGAGTAAGGCAAAGGTATTAGGGATGCCCAATCCTGAAATGCAAAAAAAATGAATTTACTTTATGTTGTCAAATAATAAATTCCTTGGAAAGTGTTGTTATGGAGGGCACCCATGTATACGGTTAGCCATGGAAAGTGAAAGTATGGTCGAAAAAGGAATAAACTTTATTTTGTGTTTGGGAACCGCCTATGGCATATCTAGCATGGAAAGTGTTCGGAACTCTAAGCCGTTTTCATTGGTGGGATGGATACACCTCCCAAAATGTTTTTTTATCTCTAGTTTTTCGCTTTGATCTCTGGCACCTCTACAAATCCCTACTTCCCTCTGCGAAGGGCCTTTATTTTACTTTATGCAATTTTTATTTTTGAGTCTCCATCTTCTCTCATAAAAAGCACCAACTAGGAGGCAATATGATCGTACTTAAGTATTGGGTGTAGCTAATATTAGAGTGTGTTTCATGAATGGATCAATGTTTGAGCATGATGGGCTAGGGATAACTTATTTTAGCGTTGATATTTTGAAAGACATGGTTGCTTGTTGATATGCTTGAGTATCTAAATTACCATGTAAAAACTAGACTATTGCTTTGAATCACATAAAAGTCCAAATGTCCATGCTATAAAGAAAATAATATGATATGCCATGATAAACAACACTCCACATCAAAAATTCTGTTTTTATCACTTACCTACTCGAGGACGAGCAGGAGTTAAGCTTGGGGATGCTGATACGTCATTTTTTTATTGTTCCATGCTGTTTTATTATCAATCTTGGATGTTTTATAATCATTTTATAGTCATTTTATATCATTTTTTGGTACTAACCTATTGACATAGTGCCAACTGCTAGTTGCTGTTTTTTCCATGTTTTTTACATCGCAGAAAATCAATATCAGACGGAGCCAAAATGCCACGAAACTTTACGGAGAATTTTTATGGGCCAGAAGGAACACAACGGGCCCTGGTTGCACCTGGGGGGAGTCCCGAGGAGGGGACAACACACCAGGGCGCGCCAGGAGGCCCAGGCGCGCCCTGGTGGGTTGTGCCCACCTCGGGTGCCCCCCGGACCGCCTCTTTGCTCTAGAAACACCCCAAAAATACCAGAACCCTAGGGGAGTCGATGAAATATTCATCCAGCCGCCGTAGAGTCAGCAACCACCAGATCGACACCATCTCGGATGGGGTTCACCACCTCCATTGGTGCCTCTCCGATGATGCGTGAGTAGTTCCTTGTAGACCTTCGGGTCCGTAGTTAGTAGCTAGATGGCTTTCTCTCTCTCGCTGAATTCTCAATACAATGGTCTCTTGGAGATCCATATGATGTAACTCTTTTTGCGTGTGTTTGTTGGGATCTGATGAACTTTGAGTTTATGATCAGTCATATCTTTTTATATCCATGAAAGTTATTTGAGTTTCTTTGATCTCTTATATGCATGATCTCTTATAGCCTCGTATTTCTTCTCCGATATTTGGGTTTTGTTTGGCCAACTTGATGTATTTATCTTGCAATGGGAAGAGGTGCCCGGTAGTGGGTTCGATCTTACGGTGCTTGATCCCAGTGACAGAAAGGGAACCGACACGTATGTATCGTTGCTACTAAGGATAAAAAGATGGGATCTATATCTACTCAATAGATAAACGGATCTTGTCTACATCATGTCCTCGTTCTTATTGCATTACCCCATTTTTTCATGAACTTAATACACTAGATGCATGCTGGATAGCGGTCGATGTGTGGAGTAATAGTAGTAGATGCAGGCAGGAGTCGGTCTACTAATCTTGGACGTGATGCCTATGTAATGATCATTGCCTGGATATCGTCATAATTATTTGAGGTTCTATCAATTGCCCAACAGTAATTTGTTTACCCACCGTTTGCTATCTTTCTCGGGAGAAGCCACTAGTGAAACCTACGGGCCCCGGGTCTTCTTTCTCATATATTTGCTTGCGATCTACTCTTCCTTTGCATTTTTAGTCAGATCTATTAAACCAAAAATACAAAAATACTTTGTTGCACTTTATTTTATTTGTGATCTATTATTTCAATCTACTACAAATTTCTGGCATCGTTACCTGAAAGGGATTGACAGCCCCTTTAACACGTCGGGTTGCGAGGTGTTGTTATTTGTGTGATGGTGTTGTTTACGTTGTGTTGCTTGGTTCTCCTATTGGTTCAATAACCTTGGTTTCTTCACTGAGGGAAATACCTACCGTTGATGTGCTGCATCATCCCTTCCTCTTTGGGGAAATACCGACGTAATCCTAGCAGACAGGAGCTTTTCTGGCGCTATAGTCAGAGAGCAATCAAGGCGATGCAGCTGTCGACGGCGGGGGAGTGCGTCTACCCTCCGCTACTGCCACCGCCTGAACCTGCGCCTGCCACGCCCAAGGCGAAGCCAACGGAGGCCGCGTTGGAACCACCCGCCGTCAAGGAGAGGTGCGCATGGATTGGCGTCCTCTGCGAGTGGGTGAGCGTGTCGGCCATCGCCCTTGTCGCGATGCGAAGCAGGAGGCGGCGCGCACTGGTGGAGGAGCGGGCTGACGGGAATGCCAAATGCAGGCCGAGCGGCAAGGGGAGGAGCGATATGCCCGCTAGGCGCGGGGGGAAGAGGAGGAGCACCGGGAGCAGGAGGCAGAGGAGCTCGCGTGATGTGCAGTAGAGCCGATGGCACAACAGACGACATAGGAGGCGGCGCGAGTGGTGTGGCAGCAGCCTTCCTGTGGGCTCCCCCCCCCCCCCGAACTTCGTCGACCTCACTGGCTCTGAGGACAATGGAGACGCCTAGGGCAGCGTGCTGGGTGGCTGGGAGGCGCATGGCCTTTTAGTTTTTAAGTTTATGTTTAATTATGTCTAAGTGGACTTTGGTCGACGATTGACCGGTTGTTTTAATGTTTAATTTGTGCGCATGTGTTGAATTTTTTTAAGTCCAAGCAGAAAATGCATATGTCACTGTTGGACGCACTGACCGACCCAAATGAAGTAGCGGACACATCCATTTGGTCGGTCTACCCAAACGGACAAAAAATATGAAATATGCATATGTTAGCATCGGTGCACTGGAGTTCACCTAGGTTATTCTGCGTCTTGTTCGTATGTGGTTGTCCTTGTCTTGGCAATGCTACGTAGCACATGACACCTTTATACACCTGTGGCAAAAGCAGTGCACTGGTTATGTTGTTTTCTTTTTAGCACCCACGGTTGTGCATGTCTGTGGACCATAGCACTATCACTGGCTTGCATGTATATCTTGTAAGGTAAATCTATTCATGGAGATAGTTGAACAATTTGTGCTGTAAATACGAGAATTACAATGAATAAAAGGAGAACGGAAGATCAGAAAATTTGCATCTTGTTCGCAGCACAAAACAACCGTCTCCATTGTTGCATGCTTGTTTTCTTCCTACTCAGATGGCAGTGGCGCTACCCTGTAATTTCCACTTTCTTGCATCGGACGGGTCTGATAGGCAGTAAGGTAGTGCTTCATATGCCCCCTGCAAAGTCCATCAGCCACGCTGGTAATGGTTAGGTCCATGTATTGTCACACAAGAGTGACAAAGAACAGAGGCTCAGTCGTCAGTCCATATAACCTCAGACCTCAGATATTCAAAGTCAACAAGTAGAGAAAGGGCACTTGCAAAAATAAAAATGAGCTGAGAAAGGGAAGTACTGGTAAACAAAAGCAATGATAGATAGTGCACTAGCTTGTTCAATGACATTAAGGGAAAGCAGGACCCATTCATTCTAATTATAAATCACCATTATGGTAAGCTGAACTAGAAACTGCAAGCCAGTACAATGGTTGCACGGAGATACTACAAACTTACCTCTAGTATTCTTTAGAGTAATAGATGCTTGATATGGTACTCCGTTTGCATCACGATGTGATAAAACTTCTACCTTGTGTACAACGATGAATATGTAAAAAAAGGTGGATCCCGTGGAACTAATACTCGCCTTCTTCTGAAGATCCAAAATGAGCGTAGATGCATGAAAGGAAGTGGTGAGTGATGTCGCTATAGTTCTTGACAAGGCTAAAATGTCACAAAAATCACATGGAGAAGTGTATCAATGTCAGTATAAAATTAAATTGTTTTAAGTACACACAGCATATCACAAAAAACTTAAGGAATAGGCACATATGTGCATGCCCGGATTGGCCTTTCCCTTTCTTAATTCTTATACTACTGTTCAACACAATGTAATCGCCACTCCTACGTAAGTGACTAGAAAAGAAACACATTCAGACAATCAGACAAAGTGCATAGTGAACAATGGCCCCGACAGCAGATTAAAAGCGTACTTAGCCGTGTGCATGGACTGCATGTACTTCAACCTTAACAATGTATGCTCATGGAGGAGCTTCCCTTTGCATTACTTTCATCTCCTACACCTCCCATCGAAGCCATTTGGTGAGTCTGTTCAACAAAGACTCAGAGGGAGGCAACTACATTATAAAGAAAGCATGGATTGAGCCACCGTAAAAAAAATGCACTTCTGAGAAAAGATGGCCTATAGCGACCCTACCTCAGACGGTCAAGTCTCTGTGCTTAAGTGTCATCCCTAGATCGGTATGCTGACACACACGGTACTCGAGGATTTATAACAGAGGTAAATCACATGTATAAAGTAACTTAAATACTATTACCTCAATCCAAATAGCGGAAATGACAACAAGGTTGTGGATTCCCATCAACACCAACAGCAAAGTTGAGTGTAGAAATCATAACCCTAACGTATCACTTACTTGTCGTAAGATTCCTGCAACATGAGACGTTGCCGCCACAAAGGGTCAGTACATTGAATGTACTTGCAAATTCACACCATAGGATAATGATGAATAATAGCTATCACTACATGCATATATGGCTGGTGGAGGCTCTATGGTTATAATGTTTTTTTGCAAAAAGCCAAATTTTCCCTACAACAAAGGAATATATTTTATTTAACTACAAATTTTGTTGAAAACATTGAGAAGGTAAATCCCCCTCTCAATCCCAATTAAAAATGAACAACCCGACAAATTAATTATATAAAGTGATGAGATCAACATGATAATCTAAGAACCAGATACTCAAGATGTCCATGACCGGGGACACGGCTAATCATGATTAGTTTGTACACTCTGCAGAGGTTTGCGCACTTTTCCCCACAAGACTCGATCTCCTCCGTTGGATTTCTCACACTACATAGTGTTTGAGAAACGGATGACCGAGACACAGTCTTTCAGAAGCATTTACTCTAACCCCGGGTAGACAGTACCAACCTACATCCCCTACATCTGCTAGCCTACCACTGGAAGAGGTCATGCAACATACTCAACTATGCTAGAGCCCATAATAGCTTGTGGCTGCACACGGAAGTTTCTAGCATGAATAATCTTATGATCCCTTTGAGCCTGGGTGGCGAACCATAGGATGATCACACGGGTTCCTGGGGATCTCCTAGGACAACACTGGTATATCCCCAGGTGTCCGGGCAAGTCCACTGGTATATCCCCAGGGTGCCCCTACCAATCCACCCAGATGTGTATTAAAGTAGCCTCCTTAAGTTAAACCTTAGTTAACAATAGTCTCTCACAACTTCCATGAATTCTCTCAAAACCAATCCACGTCTACGAGCATAGCATAGCAATATAAGCATAACGTAGAAGTAACTCCCAAGGTTTGAATGCAGGACAATAGATTCCTACCTCATCAACTACTTCCCATAACCCACATGTTAATCAGATCCTACTCATGCAATGTTTGAGGGTTGAAACTAATGCATAAAACTGGGTAATAAAGGGATATGATCAAAGTGTGAACTTGCCTTGTACTGTTGATGAAGATGATTCGCACTCATAACTCCTGATAGTTCTACTCGTCACACTCCTGTCAATCTAGCGTGAGCAAGCAATTGCATACATAAGCACTCATGCAAAAGAATCGAAGAAAAGATCTCGGAAAACTTCAAAAACAGGCAAATAACTCTTGCGAACAGCAAACACTTTCTAACAGTACCAAAATTGGGTGAATTTGGTCTTATCAGAAAGTTTAGGTCAAGAGCTTCGATTTGCAAAAAAAAAGAATCAACTAAATCGGAGTTATAAAACTCAAGTTATGATCAACAAAGTTTGAATTCAAATCCGTTTGAAATCAAATTTTAAATTTTCAAAAACATGTTAACGTTGTTTATCTGGATAGAGGGGATCATAACGAAGAAGTGGGCGCTAGTGTCGTTGGATTTGGACAAGCGAGTAAAAAGTAGTGATCGTTTGAAGTTCAGGGGCTAAACTGTAAATAAAACAACTACAACTAGGTCCCTGGCAGAAAAATAAAAAGAAAAAGAAAAACCCTAACGGACGAACGTTCGCTACTGAACCTAAACCGGCGAACTTCGTTCGCTAAAGATGCTAACTAATGAACGTTCACTAAATAATCTAATCTAATAAAAATAAACCGAATCTAAACGAAAAACCGAGACTAGAAAGAAAACCGGGCGGTTTAGCGGTTTATACCGATGCGGGCGGTTTTCAGCAAAAAACCGGCGGCGGGCGGTTTTCGACGGGCGGCGTAGCGGATCCGGTCGGCGGCGAACTCCAGCGCGGGCGTCGGGGCGGCGGCGGCGTCCGGCGATGCGGGGCGAGATGGCGGCGGCTTGCGGTGCGCGGGCGATGGCGGCGTCCAGGTGTGGCGGCGGCGATGTCAAGCGGCGGCGGCGAGATGTGCGGCGGCTGCTGGGACGGTGCGAGGGCGCGGTGGCGGGGCTCGGCGCGTGCGGCGCGGGGTCCGGGCTCGCTATTTAAGGGCGGCAGAGGCGAGGTGGTGGCGTGGGCGAGGGGCAGAGGAGGCGGCGGCGCGGCGGACTCTGGGGAGGAGTCCCCGTCGGAGACAGCAGGGATGGCGGTGGCAGGCTGGGCCGCGGCCTGGCGAGATGCTGGGCCGGCCCAGTTCGGGGAAGGAGATTTTTTTAAACACAATGAAAAATAAAATAAAGTAAAATAAAATAAAATATAACCTAGGCATATAATATATCAAAATTTTCAGAAAAGGATTTTCTACCACATGAACATTTTTCTAAAGTCAAATAAAATCCACACAAATTCAAATAAATCCAAGAGTGCTACTGCTCTAATAAAATCCAATAAAAATCATTTTAAAAATACCAAAATGACTTCAAGTTTATTTCTCTCCAATTTTCTAATGTAGGGAATCATTTTACCCTATTTTCCATAAATTTTATTTTTGGAGAAAAATAATTTGAATAAAACCCAAATAACTTCGAATTGAAAATAATTTCAAAAGGGATTTTCAATTTGATTCTCCAAAACTCCCAACTCATATTTCATATGTTTTGAAGAAGTCATTTTATCTTCTCTCATGAAAATCATTGAGTTGCATAAAGTTTCTGAGTTTAAAATTATTTCCAAATGAAATTCAAATATTTTCCGGAACCCTTTTCATTTTATTTAAATGGAAGAAGTCATGTCATCTTCTCTCTAGGGTTTTGTATCCGAAAAGAATTTGAATTTAGGGAGATCAGAAAGCAGAGATGAAAGTTTGGGAAAGTCCTTTTATCCCTCTCATTTAACTTTCAAAAGTTTCAAATTTCACTCAACTTCACACAATCAATCAAACAATCAATCATAGCTATCTATTTATTATAACATTCCAAAATTTAGAATTTTGGGATGTTACAAACCTACCAGCCTTAAAATGAATCTCGTCCTCGAGATTCGGAGAGGCTAGCAAGAAATAGGTTAGGGTCGGGTTCTTCTCAAAATCCATCCATCATCACAGGGGGGGACTCGGGTGCTACCACCCTTAGAAACATGGTTACGGTTCCATCAAAACTTATATACTCCATCCTCTTTGTTGACGGCATCAGTCTTCTGAGATTCTCGGGAAAATTCCTTCTCCGGGCTCTTCCGGTAGTGGCATAACCTTTTTCCTCAATTCCCATGTCCTTTCATCCTGGTACGGTTCTCCTGTGACTGGGTCTTCTTAGCTGACAGGTCTGGCGCCAATACTAAACAACTACCGATATCTCATGGTGGTCAGCCATTTATGGTTTGTGCTGCAGAAAATGGGTCTGGGCTTCATTCTCACCGTATATCCTATGTGTGGCAACAACTGCCTTGTACAAGGGGGAAAATTGTCATACCATTCTAAGGTTTAAACAAGGTTTTGACCGTCGTCGCTCTACTATGGGTAAGTCACTCAGATTTACCATCCCATATAGCAAAGCGAATGATAAGAGTATGTCGGCATGGTGATCAATCCATCCCGCAGCCAAATCATTACCTTGTATATGGTTTAGCGAATCTCGCATTCTAACACTCGGTCATCCTCACGAGCATTGCAGAAGTTCTCTTGTCGACAAACCAAGTTCAAATAAATCCATTGATTCTGCAAGCCCAAAACAACATCTATCGTTCCTTCACAACTCTCAGGTTTTGCATTACTCCTATAAAATCATCTGTGGGTAAGGTCGTAATCTCTTCCAGGGATTTTCCTTCAGCAAGAGTGTGCTTGCTTCTTGGCAGGTCCTGGGGCCTGTGGGTTATGGCCCATCTCATCACTTATAAACCTTGAACTCATCGTCGGGGCAACTGATCATTATTCCAACATCCAGCTTCCTAGCATTCTTAATCCATCCAATTGTATTGTCTCTCTTCCTTCTATTTGTACCAAACTAAGACGTGATTACTCAGACCCATCATGGAGTTAAAATTGCTCCATATTACCAACATTATACCTCCTTTACATCCAATAATACTGTGACGCCCCTGATTTGACCGTACACTAATCATACACGCAAACGTGTACGATCAAGATCAGAGACTCACGGGAAGATATCACAACACAACTCTAAAAATAAAAAGTCATACAAGCATCATAATACAAGCCAGGGGCCTCGAGGGCTCGAATACAAGTGCTCGATCATAGACGAGTCAGCGGAAGCAACAATATCTGAGTACAGACATAAGTTAAACAAGATTGCCTTAAGAAGGCTAGCACAAACTGGGATACAGATCGAACGAGGCGCAGGCCTCCTGCCTGGGATCCTCCTAACTAACTCTTGGTCGTCATCAGTGGGCTGCACGTAGTAGCAGGCACCTCCAGTGTAGTAGGAGTCATCGTCGACGGTGGCATCTGGCTCCTGGGCTCCAGCATCTGGTTGCGACAACTAGATAGAAAGGAAAGGGGGAAAAGAGGAAGGAAAGTAACCGTGAGTACTCATCCAAAGTACTCGCAAGCAAGGAGCTACACTACATATACCTACTACGTGCAGCCCACTGACGACGACCAGGAGTTAGTTAGGAGGATCCCAGGCAGGAGGCCTGCGCCTCATTCGATCTGTATCCCAGTTTGTGCTAGCCTTCTTAAGGCAATCTTGTTTAACTTATGTCTGTACTCAGATATTGTTGCTTCCGCTGACTCGTCTATGATTGAGCACTTGTATTCGAGCTCTCGAGGCCCCTGGCTTGTATTATGATGCTTGTATGACTTATTTTATTTTTAGAGTTGTGTTGTGATATCTTCTCGTGAGTCTCTGATCTTGATCGTACACGCTTGCGTGTATGATTAGTGTACGATCAAATCGGGGGCGTCACAAGTTGGTATCAGAGCCAGGTTGCCTGTAGGAATCCCACTTTCCAACTCCTTGGCCGAAGTCGAGTCTAGTCATTGAAAAACTTTTACTAACATGGCTGTGTGGCTTACGGGCCCACGTCGCCATTGGGTGGTATTAGGATCTTTTACTCCTTGTCTATACTCCGGGACTCTGATCTCTCTTCTATTCGGGTTAAGTGAATTTTGCTAAATCTAACATTAGGATCTCATTATCACTTTCACCTGGAGAGCCCCCTATTACTGATGATCGTCTGCTGCACGTGAAGACCCTGAAGACACTCCCCGCTGTTAACCCGAGAACTTGTGTTCATCGCGTTTGCAATTCCCCTTCCACCGTCAACCCTTATGGATAACTACATGCAGTTGTCATTCTTACATTCATCCCTAGTTGGTCTTGTTATTACAAGATACCCTGAAATACTCGTCGTTGTTTCGAGAATCCTTTTTGCCTACTGCCTTGCTGTTCTTTGCCACATGAATACCACTATGGATAATTTCTAGCACTCACCGGATATTTGCTCATCCCCAGTTGATTCATGTATTTCACAAAAGTCTTCAAAATACTATTTGAACTTCCGAAAATCCTGAGTAGCCTATTGCTCTTGAAATTCTTACTTGCTTGCATTCCGGTTAATCCCATAAGTCTACAATCTTATTGGCATCTCTTGTCATTATCATTTTGAGTCCGTTGATTCAATTTGTTGCGAATGCTCACAATCCTCAATCAGAGCCTAGAATTCATCCTTCCGGCTCAGACGTCATTTGAAACGTGAGCTGGTTCTCACCAATCAAATTGTCGTCGATTTTGCCCCTATGTCTATTGAACTTATCCATCCTTGATCAGAGCGTTGCTCCTGATCCCCTGATTTGGAAATCATAATTCTTTTGCATTTGAACTTTGAATTAGTTAGTTGTTTCTATAATCAGATCTCCTTGCATTCTTCTTCCTCTGGTTGAGTACCGATGCTTACATCAGATCCCTTGTGGACCATCGGTTCCTTTGTTGGATTTTATCCGACAGTATCCGTCATATTGAATAACCTTGTGAGCCTTTCCATGGGTATATAATGCCTTTGGTAAATTGTATCATCTGCTTTTGAACAATGCTCTACTTTCGAGCTTGTAATATTTACTATTGAAGCTTGTGGTATATGTTTCCACGATACCCTGACGGTTGAACCTACGCCTTCCCTAATCCGTGTGAACCCGAAAGATTACACGGGTCATACTTATCTGGTATTGCACCAGGTAAAAACTTTCAACAACTAATGTCATTTTCGAAATACAAGAGGTGAATGAAAGGTTATGCGTTGAACAAGTGGGAGTCGACCTTGAACCCTGAGTTCATGCCCATGGACACGATGTATACCTTATCATGGAAGCTTCTCTTAAAATGATTAAATAAATCTTAAAATAATTAAATCTTTAGAAATTCATATAAAATAAACCGTAGCTCGGATGGAAAAACTTTGTACATGAAAGTTGCTCCGAACGACGAGACGAATCTGAATACGTAGTCCGTTTGTCGGCCACACGTTCCTAGCATAGCGAACATGGAACTTTCCCCCTCCGGTCCGTCTGTCCGAAAACGCGAAACATCGGGAATACTTTCCCGGATGTTCCCCCCCTTCGCCGGTACCACCTACTGCCGCGTTAGGACACACCTAGCACCGCTCATTGTCATGTCATGCTTATGTTTGCATTGTATTTACTGTTTCTTCCCCCTCTTCTCTCCGGTAGACTACGAGACCGACGCTGCTGCTGCCCAGTTCGACTACGGAGTTGACGACCCCTCCTACTTGCCAGAGCAACCAGGCAAGCCCCCCCTTGATCACCAGATATCGCCTATTCTTCTCTATACTGCTTGCATTATAGTAGTGTAGCATGTTACGGCTTTCGGTTAATCCTATTCTGATGCATAGCCTGTCATTGTTGCTACAGTTGTTACCCTTACCCGCTATCCTACTGCTTAGTATAGAATGCTAGTGTTCCATCAGTGGCCCTACACTCTTGTCCGTCTGCCATGCTATACTACTGGGTCGTCATCACTTTGGGAGGTGATCACGGGTATATGCTATATACTTTATATACATGACACATGTGGTGACTAAAGTCGGGTTGGCTCATTGAGTACCCGCAAGTGATTCTGATGAGGGGGCTGAAAGGACAGGTGGCTCCATCCCGGTAGAGGTGGGCCTGGGTTCCTGACGGCCCCCGACTGTTACTTTATGGCGGAGCGACAGGGCAGGTTGAGACCACCTAGGAGAGAGGTGGGCCTGGCCCTGGTCGGCGTTCGCGGATACTTAACACGCTTAACGAGATCTTGGTATTTGATCTGAGTCTGGCCATTTGGTCTATACGCACTAACCAGCTACGCGGGAACAGTTATGGGCACTCGACGTCGTGGTATCAGCCGAAGCCTTCGTGACGTCAGCGACTGAGTGGCGCGCGCCGGATTGGACTGGAACGCCACTAGGCTAGGTCTACTTCCGGTCGTGTTCGCAACATGCAGGTGTGCAATGGGCGATGGGCCCAGACCCCTACGCCATAGGATTTAGACCGGCGTGCTGACCTCTCTGTTGTGCCTAGGTGGGGCTGCGACGTGTTGATCTTACGAGGCCGGGCATGACCCAGAAAAGTGTGTCCGGCCAAATGGGATCGAGCGTGTTGGGTTATGTGGTGCACCCCTGCAGGGAAGTTTATCTATTCGAATAGCCGTGCCCCTCGGTAAAAGGAGGACCCGGAGTTGTACCTTGACCTTATGACAACTAGAACCGGATACTTAATAAAACACACCCTTCCAAGTGCCAGATATAACCCGATGATCGCTCTCTAACAGGGCGACGAGGAGGGGATCGCCGGGTAGGATTATGCTATGCGATGCTACTTGGAGGACTTCAATCTACTCTCTTCTACATGCTGCAAGATGGAGATGGCCAGAAGCGTAGTCTTCGACAGGACTAGCTATCCCCCTCTTATTCTGGCATTCTGCAGTTCAGTCCACTGATATGCCCCTTTACACATATACCCATGCATATGTAGTGTAGCTCCTTGCTTGCGAGTACTTTGGATGAGTACTCACGGTTGCTTTCCTTCCTCTTTTCCCCCTTTCCTTTCTATCTGGTTGTCGCAACCAGATGCTGGAGCCCAGGAGCCAGACGCCACCGTCGACGACGACTCCTACTACACTGGAGGTGCCTGCTACTACGTGCAGCCTGCTGACGACGACCAGGAGTTAGTTAGGAGGATCCCAGGCAGGAGGCCTGCGCCTCGTTCGATCTGTATCCCAGTTTGTGCTAGCCTTCTTAAGGCAATCTTGTTTAACTTATGTCTGTACTCAGATATTGTTGCTTTCGCTGACTCGTCTATGATCGAGCACTTGTATTCGAGCCCTCGAGGCCCCTGGCTTGTATTATGATGCTTGTATGACTTATTTTATTTTTAGAGTTGTGTTGTGATATCTTCCCGTGAGTCTCTGATCTTGATCATACACGTTTGCGTGTATGATTAGTGTACGGTCAAATCGGGGGCGTCACAAATACTTCATCCCTTCATATTCTTGGGATATCCCACATATCGAGATAAAACTCGTACTTATTTTTTCCAAAGTCCACTCCGTGGAATATCATAATCCTTTCCAGGGGTCAAGGGTCCTCACAGTGTACTACCACCCTTGAAATGCACAAACTCATCCATAGACCATATTTCTCATATCCTCGAAAATGGTCAAAATCTTTCTTCATAGAGTAACAACTCATAAAATCCAAATTAGTACCAACGAGGCTAACTTTATTGATTCTCCAATTATTACAATCTCCTGCGTTTCCATCACATGCCTCAACTCAACACCTCAATATAAAGAATTGTTCCTACTACTACTACTATCTCTCACAGACTCAAGCTATTTAGCAAAAGCCTCCTTCTCCTTGGGGCATTCTCTAGCAAAGTGCCCTATTCCATTACAACGAAAACATATTACTTCTGACAAGTCTCGAGGTTTCCTTGTGATTATATAGCCTCCTTGGGTCCTCAGCTTCCTTTTTGGGCAACTGCTGAAGTAGTGGTCTGACTCCTTGCACCTGTAACAGGTGATATGACTCAGGTCCTTCCTGGAATCCAATCTACTTCTCTTCCTGGACTTTTCCGTTCCAATCAGGGCTTCTATTTCCTGTGGGTCATACTCTACTTCCTCTGTCGGGAATTCTACTAGATCCCCATTCAGACAATTTTGGGAGATGTGTCCTTCTTCTCCACATGAATAGCAAGACTTAGTGCATGGTCTAATTGGTTCTTCTTTAGGTGTGTCCTCCATCTCTTCCTTCATCACAGGTTCTTCTAAAATTTCCATGAGGGCTCCTTTCATTACTTCTTTCTTCTGCTCAATGGTTCTTTGCACCATGGGGAAAATGTGACACTGAGCAGGGTAGTGGGTAGTCCCTTCACACAAGAAACAAGTGATCTGCCTAGTTGGGCATTCTTCAGCTGGGTGACTTCCTTCACAATTAGGGCATTCATCCTTGTGTTCTTTATGGTTGTGTCCTATTTCTCCACAAAGCTTGCATGCACAAAGTTTCTTCATATCCTTTCCATAAGGCTTCAATTTCTAGGACACAAACCGAGACTTTGGCAAAGTCAACTTAAATTCTTTCCAAGTGGTTACTCTTTGCCATCCATTGATGGTTTGGTACATCCTCCACCAAGTAGCAGCACCTCTTTCGAAGCACTGAAGAGCATGCTGGGCCATATCCTTTCCGGCTATAGTGTTATTCTTCATATGATCTTCCATGTTCTGAATCCATCGGTCCGTCTCCAATTGACTTATTGGTCCCAGAAATGTGAGTTTATCTCCATTCATCCTCTATTGGGTCCATGTGTTTGGGGTGAGATAAGAGAGATAGAGAGGGATACACACAATGCAAACAATAGTTTTGAAAAGACAGATTTTATTGTGGCTGTCGAAAAAAACATCAAACAAAAGACAGCTCACAAACATCGCATCTAACGTAGGCATATAACAAGGGTTTGGTCTTCTAAAGGTCAATAAATCTTCAATATCGCCAAACTCTTCAAGTCTTGTTCATGTCTCCGATGGCTTCTTCCGATCGTGCTTGTCCTTCTCAAGTTCTTCTGCTAGGTCATTTCTGTTGACGCGAAGTCTCTCGTGACATCCTTTAATATTCTGGAGTTGCGTTCCAACTTCTGGGTTTCAACATCCTTGGCATGAACCATGGTCTTATTGTCCTTCAGTTCCTGACGAATCTCTGGTATCTCGAGGTTTTGCTCCTCCAGCTTGGCTACTTTCAGCTTCTGGGTCCTGAGTTCTTCACGAAATACTTCCTTGTCAAATACGGCTTCCTGAAGATCCACCCTAAACTTCTTGATGTAACACTCCAGATACTGGCGGTACACCAGCTAAGGTTAAAACTTCGTCTTGCTGATAGGTGCTCCATCAGCCTTCTTGTCATCCCATCCTTCCAAAGAAATGCATGCTTAACACAGCACGGTGGCAATAGCATAAGCGGGCGATAACACCATGGTTAGTCGTGTTTCTGCTCTTGTCATTTGCATGAGCTATCATTCCATAGTTGATATCTCCTGCCTTAGGGTTTTCTTGATAAAACTTTGAGTTCTAATGCTCCATGTTCCAGTCTTTCTCCGATACCCTTGATCTCGGGCATTGACAGCTTCCATAGTCTCACAAGTTCCATAAGGGTAACTTTCCTAGGTCATACCAATTTGGGAATTCTTCAGAGCCTTCAGATTCTCCTAGTCTTCGGAGTCTTCAACCATTGCACTTTCCATTATTATAATGCACGATAAAATCCTCTTCATTCCGAAGTGGTCTTAGCTATCCGATATCTTGTACTTCTTGGAGTGGTCTCATCAGTCGAATCTTCGTGTGGTCAATGGGGAAAAGGGGTATAGTCTAACTAAAAGGGAATATTTGATAAAGCTCAGAAAAGAAGAGAGGTAAAAGATCCTTTTAAAAAGAAAGTTGTAGAGAAAAATCTTTTCCTATGGGCTTGCCAGTTTCTAGGGTCACGTCCTACAGTCAACATGTGCTCTGATACCATCTTGTAGCGACCCGACCTCAGACGGTCAAGTCTCTGTGCTTAAGTGTCATCCCTGGATCGGTATGCTGACACACACAGTACTCGAGGATTTATAACAGAGGTAAATCACATGTATAAAGTAACTTAAATACTATTACCTCAATCCAAATAGCGGAAATGACAACAAGGTTGTGGATTCCCATCAACACCAACGGCAAAGTTGAGTGTAGAAATCATAACCCTAACGTATCACTTACTCGTCGTAAGATTCCTGCAACATGAGACGTTGCAGCCACAAAGGGTCAGTACATTGAATGTACTCGCAAATTCACACCATAGGATAATGATGAATAATAGCTATCACTACATGCATATATAGCTGGTGGATGCTCTATGGTTATAATGTTTTTTGCAAAAAGCCAAATTTTCCCTACAACAAAGGAATATATTTTATTTAACTACAAAGTTTGTTGAACACATTGAGAAGGTAAATCCCCCTCTCAATCCCAATTAAAAATTAACAACCCGACAAATTAATTATATAAAGTGATGAGATCAACATGATAATCCAAGAACCAGATACTCAAGATGTCCATGACCGGGGACACGGCTAATCATGATTAGTTTGTACACTCTACAGAGGTTTGCGCACTTTTCCCCACAAGACTCGATCTCCTCCGTTGGATTTCTCGCACTACATGGTGTTTGAGAAACGGATGACCGAGACACAGTCTTTCAGAAGCATTTACTCTAACCCCGGGTAGACAGTACCAACCTACATCCCCTACATCTCCTAGCCTACCACTGGAAGAGGTCATGCAACATACTCAACTATGCTAGAGCCCATAATAGCTTGTGGCTGCACACGGAAGTTTCTAGCATGAATAATCTTATGATCCCTTTGAGCCTGGGTGGCGAACCATAGGATGATCACACGGGTTCCCGGGGATCTCCTAGGACAACACTGGTATATCCCCAGGTGTCCGGGCAAGTCCACTGGTATATCCCCAGGGTGCCCCTACCAATCCACCCAGATGTGTATTAAAGTAGCCTCCTTAAGTTAAACCTTAGTTAACAATAGTCTCTCACAACTTCCATGAATTCTCTCAAAACCAATCCACGTCTACGAGCATAGCATAGCAATATAAGCATAACGTAGAAGTAACTCCCAAGGTTTGAATGCAGGACAATAGATTCCTACCTCATCAACTACTTCCCATAACCCACATGTTAATCAGATCCTACTCATGCAATGTTTGAGGGTTGAAACTAATGCATAAAACTGGGTAATAAAGGGATATGATCAAAGTGTGAACTTGCCTTGTACTGTTGATGAAGATGATTCGCACTCATAACTCCTAATAGTTCTACTCCTCACACTCCGGTCAATCTATCGTGAGCAAGCAATTGCATCATAAGCACTCATGCAAAAGAATCGAAGAAAAGATCTCGGAAAACTTCGAAAACAGGCAAATAACTCTTGTGAACAGCAAACACTTTCTAACAGTACTAAAATTGGGTGAATTTGGTCTTATCAGAAAGTTTAGGTCAAGAGCTTCGATTTGCAAAAAAAAGAATCAACTAAATCGGAGTTATAGAACTCAAGTTATGATCAAATGAAGTTTGAATTCAAATCCATTTGAAATCAAATTTTAAATTTTCAAAAACATGTTCAAGTTGTTTATCTGGATAGAGGGAATCATAATGAAGAAGTGGGCCTTGGTTTCGTTGGATTTGGACAAGCGAGTAAAAAGTAGTGATCGTTTGAAGTTCAGGGGCTAAACTGTAAATAAAACAACTACAACTAGGTCCCTGGCAAAAATATAAAAATAAAAAGATAAACCCTAACGGACGAACGTTCGCTACTGAACCTAAACCGGCGAACTTCGTTCACTAAAGATGCTAACTAATGAACGTTCACTAAATAATCTAATCTAATAAAAATAAACCGAATCTAAACGAAAAACCGAGACTAGAAAGAAAACCGGGCGGTTTAGCGGTTTATACCGATGCGGGCGGTTTTCAGCAAAAAACCGGCGGCGGGCGGTTTTCGACGGGCGGCGTAGCGGATCCGGTCGGCGGCGAACTCCAGCGCGGGCGTCGGGGCGGCGGCGGCGTCCAGCGATGCGGGGCGAGATGGCGGCGGCTTGCGCTGCGCGGGCGACGGCGGCGTCCAGGTGCGGCGGCGGCGATGTCGAGCGGCGGCGGCGAGATGTGCGGCGGCTGCTGGGGCGGTGCGAGGGCGCGGCGGCGGGGCTCGGCGCGTGCGGCGCGGGGTCCGGGCTCGCTATTTAAGGGCGGACGGAGGCGAGGTGGTGGCGTGGGCGAGGGGCAGAGGAGGCGGCGGTGCGAGGGCGCGGCGGCGGGGCTCGGCGCGTGCGGCGCGGGGTCCGGGCTCGCTATTTAAGGGCGGACGGAGGCGAGGTGGTGGCGTGGGCGAGGGGCAGAGGAGGCGGCGGCGCGACGGATTCTGGGGAGGAGTCCCCGTCGGAGACGGCAGGGATGGCGGTGGCGGGCTGGGCCGCGGCCTGGCCAGAGGCTGGGCCGGCCCAGTTCGGGGAAGGAGATTGTTTTTTTAAACACAATAAAAATAAAATAAAGCGAAATAAAATAAAATAGAACCTAGGCATATAATATATCAAAATTTTCAGAAAAAGATTTTCATGAACATTTTTCTGAAGTCAAATAAAATCCACACAAATTCAAATAAATCCAAGAGTGCTACTGCTCTAATAAAATCCAATAAAAATCATTTTAAAAATACGAAAATGACTTCAAATTTATTTCTCTCCAACTTTCTAATGTAGGGAATTATTTTACCCTATTTTCCATATATTTTATTTTTGGAGAAAAATAATTTGAATAAAACCCAAATAACTCCGAATTGAAAATAATTTCAAAAGGGATTTTCAATTTGATTCTCCAAAACTCCCAACTCATATTTCATATGTTTTGAAGAAGTCATTTTATCTTCTCTCATGAAAATCATTGAGTTGCATAAAGTTTCTGAGTTTAAAATTATTTCCAAATGAAATTCAAATATTTTTCGGAACCCTTTTCATTTTATTTAAATGGAAGAAGTCATGTCATCTTCTCTCTAGGGTTTTGTATCCGAAAAGAATTTGAATTCAGGGAGATCAGAAAGCAAAGATGAAAGTTTGTGAAAGTCCTTTTTTCCCTCTCATTTAACTTTCAAAAGTTTCAAATTTCACTCAACTTCACACAATAAATCATAACTATCTATTTATTATAACATTCCAAAATTTAGAATGTTGGGATGTTACATGGCCGGTCTAAAAAATGGACGCCTTTACTACAGTATCGTTTTTGGGGTGCAATAGCTGATTCTTTTGGCTCAAAATACTAGTAATCAGCATGCATAATTGAAGACTAACAAACTGAATGCAAGTAGTAACCAGTTTCATTGATGCCTAGTTAGTGTAGTTTGATTGATACTTTTGAGTCTCAAACTTCCGGTTATTCATGGGGTACAATTAAAAGTGCCAAATAGTACGCAGCGGAAGCAGATCGTGGCTGGCCATTTTGCTAAAAAAAAGGTAGCCATATATGGAACTGTTTGAAGTTATCAACATACCAAAACCTACTGCTTAGGCTTGCCAAAATGGTTGCACGCGCGAGCCCCAATTTAGAAAGAAGGTGCACACAACCTCTGGATGTTTCTGAACTGTCAAACCATAGGTTGCCATTTTGGTTTGCCCCCTTGTAAAGTGCTAGCACATGGCTTCCTCTTTGGTATATGCAATCCACCATAATTCAACATATAGGAACCGTATCCACATGAGAGTTCGGATCTTGATGCAAACTAACGGTTCCGATGGCAGTGTCCCTAGTAACTGTCGATAGCAAATCCATCCTCTATGTCTTTGGCCTCCATGTAGAACGTGTATCCGTTGATATTGTATGCCTGATAGGTCGTGAGGCTGGCTGCAGGGCCATGTGCTAAGGCGTGTATACGCAATTCGTCCGCACCGCCCTCTTCCGGGGGATTATCAAGAACATGCTCTTTGAACCAATGCAATAAAGTGGAGTTGTGCTCTCTAGTAACTTCGGCGTCCGTCTTGTTTAGCCCCTTGTCACGGTATTTCGTTGCGATGGTTTCTTTGTGCAGTTCCACGAAAGGATCTACCATGTCTAGGTGTTGTAGCACTACTAAGTTTGCTATGTCCAAGTCGTTACGTCGACCCGAGTGGTCCACATGCAATTCCCTCCGGCCGTTTGTGTGGCCTTCTCCTCCGAGCCTCCCAAGGTGCTTGTTGACGAGCAAACCAACAACAGGGTTTTCGTCGCCTAGATAATTCTCGTAGAAGGAGATGCATTGTGGGCCAGATAGCCCTGCACGATGCTTCCATCCGAACGGGACATGTTACGAACGAATCCTTTGATGACCCCATTCATCCTCTCGAACGACATCATGCTGTGAAGGAATGACGGCCTGAGGTTGATGATGTCGTCCACAATGTGAGCAGACACCATGACGTCAAAGAACGCGGGTGGGAAGTAAATCTCAAGCTCATTTAGTATGACAACGATCTCTTCATGTAGCCTTCAGAGCTGCTTCACACTGATTGACTTTCGAGAGATAACATCGAAAAAGTTGCAGAGACCAGTAAGCGTCTCACAGACATGCTTGTCCATTATACCTCTAAGGGCAACCGAAAGGAGCTGCGTCATCATCACATGACAGTCATGAGACTTCATCCCGCTGAACCTTTTCTTCTGGGTGTCTAGAAATCTGCTTATCTTCCCACAGTAACTAGAACTAACTTTGATTCCGGTAAGGCACTTGAAGAAATGATCGATCTCCTCGGACTTAAGGTGAAGCAAGAAGGGGGGCAATAACTCTCTTCCTTCTTGTTGAATTTTTTGCCCCTGTCCCCCGCCTCCATCTTCGTCATCGTCTCATCCGACTTTTTACGAGGAGGCATGTGGAGATCTACCCTGATTTGCAAATCTTCCAAGTCTCTTCTTGCCTTCGTCCCATCATTGGTCTTATCTGGCATGTTCATCAGTGTTGCAAGCAAGCTCTCAAGGACATTCTTCGTGATATGCATTTGATCAAGGAAATGAATGAAGGAAATATGCCCTAGAGGCAATAATAAAGTTGTTATTTATATTTCCTTATATCATGATAAATGTTTATTATTCATGCTAGAACTATATTAACCGGAAACTTAGTACATGTGTGAATACATAGGCAAATAGAGTGTCACTAGTATGCCTCTACTTGACTAGCTCGTTGAATCACAGATGGTTAAGTTTCCTAGCCATAGACATGAGTTGTCATTTGATTAACGGGATCACATCATTAGAGAATGATGTGATTGACTTGACCCATTCCATTAGCTTAGCACTTGATCGTTTAGTATGTTGCTATTGCTTTCTTCATGACTTATACATGTTCCTATGACTATGAGATTATGCAACTCCCGAATACCGGAGGAACACTTTGTGTGCTACCAAACGTCACAACGTAACTGGGTGATTATAAAGGTGCTCTACAGGTGTCTCCGATGGTACTTGTTGAGTTGGCATAGATCGAGACTAGGATTTGTCACTCCGATTGTCGGAGAGGTATCTCTGGGCCCTAACGGTAATGCACATCACTATAAGCCTTGCAAGCAATGTGACTAATGAGTTAGTTGCGGGATGATGCATTACGGAACGAGTAAAGAGACTTGCCGGTAACGAGATTGAACTAGGTATTGAGATACCAACGATCGAATCTCGAGCAAGTAACATATCGATGACAAAGGGAACAACGTATGTTGTTATGCGGTTTGACCGATAAAGATCTTTGTAGAATATGTGGGAACCAATATGAGTATCCAGGTTTCGCTATTGGTTATTGACCGGAAACGTGTCTCGGTCATGTCTACATAGTTCTCGAACCCGTAGGGTCCGCACGCTTAACGTTCGGTGACGATCGGTATTATGAGTTTATGTGTTTTTATGTACCGAAGGTAGTTCGGAGTCCCGGATGAAATCGGGGACATGACGAAGAGTCTCGAAATGGTCGAGATGTAAAGATCGATATATTGGACGACTATATTCGGACATCGGAAAGGTTCCGAGTGATCCGGGTATTTTTCGGAGTACCGGGTGAGTTACGGGAATACGGGAGTACATATGGGCCTTAGTGGGCTTTAAGGGAGAAAGAGGAGAAGCCACGAGGGCTGTCCGCACGCCCCCCATGGGCCTAGTCCGAATTGGACTAGGGGAGGGGCTGCGCCCCCTCTTTCCTTCTCCTCCCCCTCTCCTTCCTTCCCCCTCCTAGTAGGACTAGGAAAGGAGGAATCCTACTCCTACTAGGAGGAGGATTCCTCCTCCCCTTGGCGTGCCTAGAGAGGCCGGCCAACCTCCCCTCCCTCCTTTATATACGTGGGGAGGGGGCACCCTAGAACACACAAGTTGATTGTTCCAAGCCGTGTGTGGTGCCCCCCTCCACCATAATCCACCTCGGTCATATCGTAGCGGTGCTTAGGCGAAGCCCTGCGTCGGTAACTTCATCAACACCGTCACCACGCCGCCGTGCTGACGAAACTCTTCCCCGAAGCTCTACTGGATCGTGAGTTCGCGGGACGTCACCGAGCTGAACATGTGTTGAACGCGGAGGTGTCGTACGTTCGGTACTGAGGATCGGTCGATCGTGAAGACGTATGACTACATCAACCGCGTTGTCATAACGCTTCCGCTTACGTTCTACGAGGGTACGTAGACGACACTCTCCCCCTCGTTGCTATGCATCACCATGATCTTGCGTGTGCGTAGGAATTTTTTTGAAATTACTACATTCCCCAGCAGTGGCATCCGAGCAAGGTTTATGCATAGATGTTATATGCACGAGTAGAACACAAGTGAGTTGTGGGCGATACAAGTCATACTGCTTACGAGCATGTCATACTTTGGTTCGGCGGTATTGTTGGATGAAGCGGCCCGAACCGGCATTACGCGTACGCTTACGCGAGACTGGTTCTACCGATGTGCTTTGCACACAGGTGGCTGGCGGGTGTCAGTTTCTCAACCTTTAGTTGAACCGAGTGTGGCTACGCCCGGTCCTTGTGAAGGTTAAAAAAGCACTAACTTGACGAAATATCGTTGTGGTTTTGATGCGTAGGTAAGAACGGTTCTTGCTCAGCCCGTAGCAGCCACGTAAAACTTGCAACAACAAAGTAGAGGACGTCTAACTTGTTTTTGCAGGGCATGTTGTGATGTGATATGGTCAAGGCATGATGCTATATTTATTGTATGAGATGATCATGTTTTGTAACGGAGTTATCGGCAACTGGCAGGAGCCATATGGTTGTCGCTTTATTGTATGCAATGCAATCGCCCTGTAATTGCTTTACTTTATCACTAAGCGGTAGCGATAGTCGTAGAAGCAATAGTTGGCGAGACGACAACGATGCTACGATGGAGATCAAGGTGTCGCGCCAGTGACATTGGTGATCATGACGGTGCTTTGGAGATGGAGATCAAAGGCACAAGATGATGATGGCCATATCATATCACTTATATTGATTGCATGTGATGTTTATCCTTTATGCATCTTATTCTACTTTGTTTGACGGTAGCATTATAAGATGATCTCTCACTAAATTTCAAGGTAAAAGTGTTCTCCCTGAGTATGCACCGTTGCCAAAGTTCTTCGTGCCGAGACACCACATGATGATCGGGTGTGATAAGCTCAACGTTCATCTACAATGGGTGTAAGATAGTTTTGCACACGCGGAATAATCGGGTTAAACTTGACGAGCCTAGCATATGCAGATATGGCCTTGGAACACTGGAGACCGAAAGGTCGAGCGTGAATCATATAGTAGATATGATCAACATAGTGATGTTCACCATTGAAAACTACTCCATCTCACGTGATGATCGGACATGGTTTGGTCACGTGATCACTTAGATGATTAGAGGGATGTCTATCTAAGTGGGAGTTCTTAAGTAATATGATTAATTGAACTTTAATTTATCATGAACTTAGTCCTGGTAGTATTAGCATATCTATGTTGTAGATCAATAGCTCACGTTTAGCTCCCCCTGTTTCTTTTTTGATTTGTTCCTAGAGAAAACTAAGTTGAAAGATGTTAGTAGCAATGATGTGGATTGGATCCGTGATCTGAGGATTATCCTCATTGCTGCACAGAAGAATTATGCCCTTGATGCACCGCTAGGTGACAGACCGATTGCAGGAGCAGATGCAGACGTTATGAACGTTTGGCAAGCTCGATATGATGACTGCTTGATAGTTTAGTGCACCATGCTTTACGGCTTAGAATCGGGGCTTCAAAGATGTTTTTGAAACGCCACGGAGCATATGAGATGTTCCAAGAGTTGAAATTAGTATTTCAGACTCATGCCCATGTCGAAAGGTATGAGACCATTGACAAGTACTTTGCCTACAAGATGGAGGAGAATTGCTCAGCTAGTGAGCATGTGCTCAGAACCTTCTAGATAAGATAGTGATTGACAGAGTTCTCTAGTCACTATCACCAAGTTACTAGAACTTCGTGATGAACTATAATATGCAAGGGATAACGGAAACAATTCCCAAGCTCTTCGTGATGCTGAAATTGACGAAGGTAGAAATTAAGAAAAGCATCAAGTGTTGATGGTTGACAAGACCACTAGTTTCAAGAAAAGGGCTAAGGGAAGAAGGGGAACTTCAAAGAGAACGGTAAGCAAGTTGCTGCTCAAGTAGAGAAGCCCAAATCTGGACCTAAGCCTGAGACTAAGTGCTTCTACTGCAAAGGGACTGGCCACTGAAGCGGAACTGCCCCAAGTATTCGGCGGATAAGAAGGATGGCAAAGTGAACAAAGGTATATTTGATATACATGTTATTGATGTGTACTTTACTAGTGTTTATAGCAACCCCTCAGTATTTGATACTAGTTCAGTTGCTAAGATAAGTAACTCGAAACGGGAGTTGCAGAATGAACAGAGACTAGTTAAGGGTGAAGTGACGATGTGTGTTGGAAGTGGTTCCAAGATTGATATGATCATCATCGCACACTCCCTATACTTTCGGGATTAGTGTTGAACCTAAATAAATGTTATTTGGTGTTTGCGTTAAGCATGAATATGATTTGATCATGTTTATTGCAATACGGTTATTCATTTAAAGTCAGAGAATAATTGTTGTTCTGTTTACATGAATAAAACCTTCAATGGTCATACACCCAAGGTGAATGGTTTATTGAGTCTCGATCGTAGTGATACACATATTCATAATATTGAAGCCAAAAGATGCAAAGTTAATAATGATAGTGCAACTTATTTGTGGCACTGCCGTTTAGGTCATATTGGTGTAAAGCGCATGAAGAAACTCCATGCTGATGGGATTTTGGAATCACTTGATTTTTGCGAACCATGCCTTATGGGCAAGATGACTAAGACTCCGTTCTCCGGAACAATGGAGCGAGCAACTGACTTATTGGAAATAATACATACTGATGTATGCGATCCGATGAGTGTTGAGGCTCGCGGCGGGTATCGTTATTTTCTGACCTTCACAGATGATTTGAGCAGATATGGGTATATCTACTTGATGAAACATAAGTCTGAAACATTTGAAAAGTTCATATAATTTCAGAGTGAAGTGGAAAATCATCATAACAAGAAAATAAAGTTTCTACGATCTGACCGTGGAGGAGAATATTTGAGTTACGAGTTTGGTCTTCATTTGAAACAATGCGGAATAGTTTTGCAACTCACGCCATCTGGAACACCACAGCATAATGGTGTGTCCGAACATCATAACCGTACTCTATTAGATATGGTGCAATCTATGATGTCTCTTACCGATTTACCACTATCGTTTTGGGGTTATGCATTAGAGACAGCTGCATTCACGTTAAATAGGGCACCATCTATATCTGTTGAGACGACACCATATGAACTGTGGTTTGGCAAGAAACCAAAGTTGTCGTTTCCAAGTTTGGGGTTGCGATGCTTATGTGAAAAAGTTTCATCCTGATAAGCTCAAACCCAAATCGGAGAAATGTTTCTTCATATGATACCCAAAGGAGATAGTTGGGTACACCTTCTATCACTGATCCGAAGGCAAAACATTCGTTGCTAAGAATGGATCCTTTCTAGAGAAGGAGTTTCTCTCGAAAGAAGTGAGTGGGAGGAAAGTAGAACTTGATGAGGTAACTGTACCTGCTCCCTTATTGGAAAGTAGTTCATCACAGAAATCTGTTCCTGTGACTCCTACACCAATTAGTGATGAAGCTAATGATTATGATCATGTAACTTCAGATCAAGTTACTACCAAACCTCGTAGGTCAACCAGAGTGAGATCCGCACCAGAGTGGTACGGTAATCCTGTTCTGGAGGTCATGTTACTTGACCATGACAAACCTACGAACTATGAGGAAGCGATGATGAGCCCAGATTCCGCAAAATGGCTTGAGGCCATGAAATCCGAGATGGGATCCATGTATGAGAACAAAGTATGGACTTTGATTGACTTGCCCAATGATCGGTGAGCCATTGAGAATAAAATGGATCTTCAAGAGGAAGACGGACGCTGATAGTAGTGTTACTATCTACAAAGCTAGACTTGTCGAAAAAGGTTTTTGACAAAGTTCAAGGTGTTGACTACGATGAGATTTTCTCAATCATAGCGATGCTTAAGTCTGTTCGAATCATGTTAGCAAATTGCCACATTTTATGAAATCTGGCAAATGGATGTCAAAACTACATTCCTTAATGGATTTATTAAAGAAGAGTTGTATATGATACAACCAAAAGGTTTTGTCGATCCTAAAGGTGCTAACAAAATGTGCAAGGTCCAGCGATCCATCTATGGGCTGGTGCAAGCATCTCGGAGTTGGAATATACGCTTTGATGAGTTGATCAAAGCATATAGTTTTGTACAGACTTGTGTGAAGCCTGTATTTACAAGAAAGTGAGTGGGAGCACTACAACCTTTCTGATAAGTATATGTGAATGACATATTGTTGATCGGAAATGATGTAGAATTTTCTGGAAAGAATAAAAGGAGTGTTTGAAAGGAATTTTTCAAAGAAAGACCTCGGTGAAGCTGCTTACATATTGGGCATCAAGATCTATAGAGATAGATCAAGACGCTTGATTAGTTTTTTGAATGAGTACATACCTTGACAATTTTTTTAAGTAGTTCAAAATGGAACAGTCAAAGAAGGAGTTCTTGCCTGTATTGCAAGGTCTGAAATTGAGTAAGACTCAAAGCCCGACCACGGCAGAAGATAGAAAGAGAATGAAAGTCATTCCCTATGCCTCAGTCATAGGTTCTATAAAGTATGCTATGTTGTGTACCAGATCTATTGTATACCCTACACTGAGTTTGGCAAGGGAGTACAATAGTGATCTAGGAGTAGATCACTCGACATCGGTCAAAATTATCCTTAGTGGAATAAGGATATGTTTCTTGATTATGAAGGTGACAAAAGGTTCGTCGTAAAGGGTTACGTCGATCCACGTTTTGACACTAATCCAGATAACTCTAAGTCTCAATCTGGATACATATTGAAAGTGGGAGCAATTAGCTAGAGTAGCTCCGTGCAGAGCATTGTTGACATAGAAATTTGCAAAATACATACGGATCTGAAGATGGCAGACCCGTTGACTAAACTTCTCTCACAAGCAAAACATGATCACACCTTAGTACTCTTTGGGTGTTAATCACATGGCGATGTGAACTAGATTACTGACTCTAGTAAACCTTTCGAATGTTGGCCACATGGCGATGTGAACTAAGGATATTAATCACATGGTGATGTGAACTATTGGTGTTAAATCACATGGCGATGTGAACTAGATTATTGACTCTAGTGCAAGTGGGAGACTGGAGGAAATATGCCCTAGAGGCAATAATAAAACTGTTATTTATATTTCCTTATATCATGATAAATGTTTATTATTCATGCTAGAATTGTATTAACCGGAAACTTAGTACATGTGTGAATACATAGACAAACAGAGTGTCACTAGTATGCCTCTACTTGACTAGCTCGTTGAATCATAGATGGTTAAGTTTCCTAGCCATAGACATGAGTTGTCATTTGATTAACGGGATCACATCATTAGAGAATGATGTGATTGACTTGACCCATACCGTTAGCTTAGAACTTGATCGTTTAGTATGTTGCTATTGCTTTCTTCATGACTTATACATGTTCCTATGACTATGAGATTATGCAACTCCCGAATACCGGAGGAACACTTTGTGTGCTACCAAACGTCACAACATAACTGGGTGATTATAAAGGTGCTCTACAGGTGTCTCTGATGGTTCTTGTTGAGTTGGCATAGATCGAGACTAGGATTTGTCACTCCGATTGTCGGAGAGGTATCTCTGGGCCCTCTCGGTAATGCACATCACTATAAGCCTTGCAAGCAATGTGACTAATGAGTTAGTTGCGAGATGATGCATTATGGAACGGGTAAAGAGACTTGCCGGTAATGAGATTGAACTAGGTATTGAGATACCGACGATCGAATCTCGGGCAAGTAACATACCGATGACAAAGGGAACAACGTATGTTGTTATGCGGTTTGACCGATAAAGATCTTCATAGAATATGTGGGAGCCAATATGAGCATCCAGGTTTCGCTATTGGTTATTGACCGGAAACGTGTCTCAGTCATGTCTACATAGTTCTCGAACCCGTAGGGTCCGCACGCTTAACGTTCGGTGATGATCGGTATTATGAGTTTATGTGTTTTGAGGTACCGAAGGTAGTTCGGAGTCCCGGATGAGATCGGGGACATGACGAGGAGTCACGAAATGGTTGAGACGTAAAGATAGATATATTGGACGACTATATTCGGACATCAGAAAGGTTCCGAGTGATCCGGGTATTTTTCGGAGTACCGAGGGAGTTACGGGAATACAGGAGTACATATGGGCCTTAGTGGGCTTTAAGGGAAAAAGAGGACAAGCCACGAGGGTTGGTCACGCACCCCCCATGGGCCTAGTCCGAATTGGACTAGGGGAGGGGCTGCGCCCCCTCTTTCCTTCTCCTCCCCCTCTCCTTCCTTCCCCCTCCTAGTAGGACTAGGAAAGGAGGAATCCTACTCCTACTAGGAGGAGGATTCCTCCTCCCCTTGGCGCGCCTAGAGAGGTCGGCCGACCTCCCCTCCCTCCTTTATATAGGTGGGGAGGGGGCACCCTAGAACACACAAGTTGATTGTTCCAAGCCGTGTGCGGTGTCCCCCTCCACCATAATCCATCTCGGTCATATCGTAGCGGTGCTTAGGCGAAGCCCTGCGTCGGTAAGTTCATCAACACCGTCACCACATCGTCGTGCTGACAAACTCTTCCCCGAAGCTCTACTGGATCGTGAGTTCGTGGGATGTCACCGAGCTGAACGTGTGCTGAACGCGGAGGTGCCGTACGTTCGGTACTGAGGATCGGTCGATCGTGAAGACGTATGACTACATCAACTGCGTTGTCATAACGCTTCTGCTTACAGTCTACGAGGGTACGTAGACAACACTCTCCCCCTCGTTGCTATGCATCACCATGATCTTGCGTGTGCGTAGGAATTTTTTTGAAATTACTACGTTCCCCAACAATGAAGCGTGTCGAGTTTGGGCCAGTACTCCAAGTCCTAGAAAACATACCTCGTCTTTCATACCTTCAGGAGCGGCTCTAGTGCCTTTTTATTCTTTCCCGACGTGGGGCACTGTTCCTAGTTTTTCAACAACTCATCGATTTCGGCGTCACTCCTCTTACGCGGAGGTCCTCGATGCTCAGCCTCACCATTGAATAGATCTCCACGGTTTCCCACGGGTCGTCCTTCTCGAGCCATCTTCGATGCCCCATGTACACAGTTTTCCCATATCCACCATCTTCCGTTAGGTGCTGAGATGTTGTATCATCCATGCACCGGGTGCACCCGCAATATCCGTGGCACGCCTAGCCTACGACATATCCGTAACTGAGATAGTCTCGTTATTAGCACGGCTCTCATATAGAAATAGTTGCATGTGCTGGCGCCCCATGTCTTGGTCGGTGTTTTCCATAACGTGTCTAACTCCTCTTTCAATAGCCCCAGATACAGATTAATATTATTTCCCTGTTGTTTCAGCCCTTGAATCAGCATGCTCATGTATATGTACTTTGACTTCATGCACAACCAGGGGGAGGTTGTACATCCATACAAACACGAGCCATGTGTTATGGTTGGTGTTCTGGTTGCCAAATGGATTCATGCCATCGGTACTCGTGCCAAGCACGATGTTCCTTGCATCATCTGCGAAGTATCCATATTCTGCGTTGAATGCTCGCCACTGGCTAGCATCCGCGAGGTGTCTCAGCTTTGGATCATCTCCATCGTCGGGCTTCACCCTCTTTGCATGCCAGCGCATGAGCTTTTCTTCCTTAGGATCTACGAAATAACGCTGCAGATGGGGAGTGATCGGCAAGTAACATACAGCTTTCTGAGGAGATTTCTTCCCGGCCTTCTTGTATCGAGAAGCATTGCACACCAGATAGCTGGGTTTTTTCGTGTGCTCCTTCCGATAAATGATGCTATCGTTGATGCATGCATATCTAATGTGGGGCAGATAAAGAGGGCACACAATCTTCTTGGCCTCACCGACACTAGTAGGACACAGGTTCCCCGCGGGAAGAACTTTATTATGTGATACTTCAAATGCTCATCGAGGCTTGCATCTGTCCATTTGTTTTTGGCCTTCGTCGAGTGTGAAACTCAAGCGGGTCACCTCGGGGTCACAATCATCATACAATGGAGTCTTCGAGTCTACCTCCAGTTGCGCCAGCTTGGCCTCCTCTCTAGAAGAAGCTCTATCGCTAGTCGTATTCTTGTGAAGTAGGTCTCAAACATGACGGTCCAACATGACTGAACTTAGTCGCGTCGAAGACTGCGGTGTATCCGCCTCTTCTCTGTCGTGTTTGTCCTCTTCACTATCGTGTACGGCACCCTCTTCCCCACCGTGTACGACCTCTTCTCCGCTGCCATTTCCTGCGCCCTCGTCTTCGGGTCCATCATTGCCTGCCATCTCTTCGTCTAGCCCCATGTCATTATTGCCTGCCATGTGGACATCCTCATCATCTTCTTCAATTACCCACTGAGTATAGCCATCCATGAAACCATGCATGAGCAGGTGCGCCTTCAAACTGCCATGGTCAAAGGGGTCCAAGATGACGATTAGTTTGGATTTTCTACATGGACATATGATCCCAGTCCGATTATTTGAATACATGTCTTGCATCGCGGATCGTAACCATCTTTCCACAACCCTTCCACTGACTTTCATGATTGCCTGCGCAGTATAATAAGCAAAAGAATTATTACCATGCATGCATATATATGCATATATCAAAGTGATACAAAAATTTGGCATGACCTTCCCTAGAAATAGGACATATAGAGTTCACCCGAAATTCGCCGAAACGGAAATAAATTGACATTTCGGCAAAACATAAGCAGCTCATGTCACACACGATCCGACAAATACACATAGGCAGCAACTCATGCTCATGCCACAAGCACATTCCCACCATCATAGCACAAACACAAATATTTCCATTCTTGCAAAGCACAACTTTTTCCTCACCTGTCATCCCGAGAGAGGGATCGAGCACACACGTACGGTAGATGGTCGGTGCCGCTATCTAGGGATCAAAACTAGTAGGACAAAGATGCATGGTAGATCTAGTTGGAAGGAGATGCTATACCTAACTAGTGGAGAGGGAGGGAGAGCTAGCTAGTGGAAACAAAGGTATGAGTGGGGAAGAGAAAGAGGGGGAGACAAATAAAGTGAGGAAGAAGCTAGAGAGAAAGAGAGGTCATTAATGGAGGAGATGGTGGATGGGGGAATTAATGGAGGAGATGGTGGATGGGGGCATTAATGGGGAGAGAAGAGAGGTAGGGGAAGGAAGAACTAAGTGAGGGAGGTAGAGGAGGAAGAGGGGAAAAGGGAGGAGGAGGGGGAGGTGGGGGAGAAAAGGTGGCTACTACGTGTAGCAGTAGCGCTGGAAACAAAATGGCACTACTGCTAACCTCCATAGTAGTAGTGTGTGTGGGTGGACAAGCGCTGCTGCTAATCAGGGCCCACCTACTGGAAACAATGCACACATAGCGGTAGCGGTCGGCCACCGACACGCGCTACTGCTACGGGATAAGTAGCAGCGCTGGTTTTCGCCAACCACTACTACCATGGGTAGCCCCGGTCGATGGTGATGGGACCACTTAGCAGTAGCGTTGTTAGTTCTCCCGTGCCACTGCTACTTAACTACCTGCAGCGCCAGTTATAGCCCCGTGCTACTACTAATTAGCAGTAGTGCCGCTACCATAGCCAGCGCTACTACTAGGATTCTATATATAAGCTTTCTCCTAGTAGTGAAATGACATCTTGACCAGTACGAGCCCTGCATCAAGAATCAGTTGTCCCGCCGCTGGCTCTACCCGCCGCGTGGGGTTGCCTCGATAATTAAGATAATGAAATCAAATAGAGCTTTGGGCGTTCAATGACTACACCTCATGTATCCCCAAGGATATGATCTATGGTACCCTACTGAACATTACTGTCACCGGTGTTCAGTATAACACTCCATGGTCTCCTTGCCCCTGGCCTCACCGGTGCTCGATCTCCATGATTCTGGGTAACTGCAAGGATAAAAATCGCGGACAAGACAAGAGACATCTACGGAACAATTTTATTTCACACATACAAGATGTTAATTCAAAGACCTTCCATTGATCCCCACCACAAATACAGAGGATTGCAAGGCTCATGCCTCAACCCATACCTTACCGAACTACTCACACATGAAGATCAGATCACCACAAGAAAACATTGAAGAACACAACTTGAAGATTGATTGATTACAAATATGCCTTACAATGATTGCCTTCTGCGATGCACGATTACAAGTATGAACTAGACAAGGAAGCACTATGGTGGTGATGGTGGCTATGGAGATGGAGATGACAGTGGCTAGAGTTTGTGGATGGAGATGGTGATGGTGATGTTCTGGTTGTTGTCGACGCTCTCCTCTCGCGTCTTTTGTTGGCATTTTGATATGGTCTCATTTATATAAGTTGTTCAGGTGGACGATCTGCCTTGGTTTGGAACGCTATATTTTGTGCTATCTCCGCAGTAACACCTCTTATTGATTCCGTCTTTCTCCATTTCCCTTCCTTTCCATTTCCACACGTGATTTCTTCTCTTTTTAGCCAATTTCCCATGGAAACACATCAAAGAGAGGATTTGTGAAATCCTTTGCATTCATTAGTCATTAGTAGCAAGATCAGAGCAAATATCTCTTTTTAAATGAAATATCTCGGTTTAAACAAGGGTGAATGAGTGTAAAAATATCACTCATCAGGTAACAAGATCGAACTAGGTATACCGATACCGACGATTGAATTTGGGCAAGTAACATATCGCCGGACAAAGGGAATCATTTACGGGATTAACTGAATCCTCGACATCGTGGTTCAACTGATAAAGGCCTTCGCTGAATATGTGGGAATCAATATGGGCATCCATGTCCCGCTATTGATTATTGATCGGAGAGGTGTCTCGGTCATGTCCGCATGATTCACGAACCCTTAGGGTCACACACTTAACGTTTGGTAACGCTAGGGTAGTATTGGGATATTCACATGGTGAAGTGTGGAAGTAGTTCGGAGTCCAGGATGGGATTCAGGACATCAAGAGGAGATCTGAAATGGTCTGGAGGTAAAGATTTATATATGGGAAGTCATATTCAGGGTTCCGTAAAATGTTCGGGATTTTTCGGTATTGTACCAGGATGGTTCTAGAAGGTTCCGGAGTAGGGCCCACCTACATGGGAGGATACACATGGATGTGGGTAGTACGACATGGACCCACACCTATGGTCTAGGCACACCAAGATCCCCCGCCTAAAAGGAATATGATCATATCCCAAAGGGATAAGATCAAGATCCCTAAAAAGGGAGGATAGCAATCAGTGGGGAAGGAAAAGAGAGATTTCCTTCCTCCCCCCTTGGCCAACGACCCTAGGGTCTTGGAGGGCAATCCACCAACCCCTTCCACGCCTATACAAAGGCGGGGAGGCGTAGGGGGAGACACCCTTCCACCCCTTTGGCGTCTCTCCCTCCCGTTATTCATCCTCCTCCTGGTAGCGCTTGGCGAAGCCCTGCTGGTGTTCCGCTGCCCCCACCACCAGGCCATCGTATTTGTGTAGATCACATGTATTTCTCCATCCTCCCATGTTGGATCAAGAAGGCGGAGACGTAACCGAGCCGTACATGTGCACATCTCAGAGGTGTCGTCTGTTTGGCGCTGGATCGGATTGGATCGCGAAGGGAGTACGACTACGCCAACCACAACCTCTAGATCGTTCATGCTTTTGGTCTACAAGGGTATGTAGACACACTCCCCTCTCGTTGCTAGCATCTCCATAGATTAGATCTTGGGTGTTCCGTAGGATTTTTTTTGTTTCCCATGCAACGTCCCCCTTCATGTGGAACTTAGTAATTTATTTGCCCTGTTTATAGGTAGACAACGATCAATATGAGAGGGTGCTCAGCTATATATTGATCATTGACAATTTAGTAAAAATTTACTGAATTTACAAATGGAGGTTCCTGAGAGAACTATAGCTAACAATTATATGTCCCGGTGATGTATAAGCAAACACTAAATTGTTGTTGTGTACAAAGTGCTTGAGAAATTCTTGGCACTATAAGTTCTAAAATAAAAAGATGCATGGTCTCTACCATGTTCAACCTCCGCTTTAAAATTTGATTTGAATTATAGGACATTCAGTTGCTTTTGGTAATTTATGCCACTTATTCTTGCTATTTTTTAAAAAAATATATTTTTTTATTAATTTTCATAAATATTACGCTGGATAAAAAATTTCAAAAAAAATACACCGTCGGCCCGCTGTAGGCCGACTGGGCCTAGTCGGCCCACAGCACGCCGATTGGACTCCAGTCGGCCTACAGCTGGCCGACTGGCCCCTGTCAGCCCACTGTGGGCTGATTGGGTCCTGTCGGCCAGCTGTAGGCCGACTGGAGCTAATTGGCTCGCTGTGGGCTAATTGTTTTTGCAAAAAAAGTAGGCATAAAAAATATATGTTAAAAAAATATTAATTATGTAATTAAAAAATGTTAAACGTGTATAAAAAAGTTCCTGATGTATACAAAAGATGTACAATATATATGCAAAAAAGTTGACATAAAAATATGTTTTAAAAAGTGTTAAGCATGTATTTAAAAATTGTTAAATGTGTGTATAAAAAATGTTCCTTATTTATACAAAAAATATAGAATGTGTATGAAAAAAAGTTGACACCAAAAAAAAATGTTTGAAAAAAAATGTTAATCATGTATTTGAAAAAATGTTCCTTATATATACAAAAAATATAGAATGTGTATGAAAAAAAGTTGACACCAAAAAAATATGTTTGAAAAAAATGTTAATCATGTATTTGAAAAAATGTTCAACGAGTACACAAAAATGTTTCATGTATTGGAATGAAAGGTTAAACGTGTATAAAAAAATGTTCCAGCTCCGGATCCGGTATGAGAGCATCACGGACCTAAGTATGATTGGTTGCTCTTTTTTATGGAACTGGAACATTTTTTTCAAACATATTTTTTTGGTGTCAACTTTTTTTCATACACATTCTATATTTTTTTAATAGATAAGAAACATTTTTTATACACACATTTAACAATTTTTAATCATGTATTTGAAAAAATGTCAACTTTTCAAACATATTTTTTTGGTGTCAACTTTTTTCATACACATTCTACATTTTTTGTATAAATAAGGAACATTTTTTATACACACATTTAACAACTTTAAATACATGCTTAACACTTTTTAAAACATATTTTTTATGTCAACTTTTTTGCATATATATTGTACTTTTTTGTATACATCAGGAACATTTTTTTATACACGTTTAACATTTTTTAATTACATAATTAACATTTTTTAAACATATTTTTTATGCCTACTTTTTTTGCAAAAACAATTAGCCCACAGCGAGCTAATTAGCTCCAGTCGGCCCACAGTGGGCCGACAGGACCCAATAGGCCCACAGTGGGCCGACTAGGCCCAGTCGGCTTGCAGCGGGCCGACGGTGTATTATTTTTGAAAAAAATTTACCCAGCGTAATATTTATGAAAATTAATTAAAAATGTATTATTTAAAAAAATTTAGCCTTATTCTTGGTCCTTTGTGTGAGCTCCGTTTTCCTTGCACTTTTGCTTCTTATTTACAGATTGGTATGGTGTGAAGTATACTTGCCTACAAGTTTGGTTCCACTTAGTACGGACGCTGTGCTCAGCTGTCATCATATCTGTAGTATAAGGATATTGTTACTACCTTGAATGTAGAATTTAAGCATGTCTTATCATGTAATGCTTTGGTTCCCTTCTGAATTATGAGGTCATCCTTGGTTGTTCATCAATCTGGTGCCTGGTCCATCTTCTTACCCTTCTGAACATACATTACAATTTTAGCATTATTTGTCCAATCTTGCCCTAATTGTGTGCGGACTGTCGAATACATTAACAATGAGCAATTTGAAGTTCAAAAGCATGACAAATATTTATGTATGGACTCATTTGTAGAGAAATGTCGTTGTGTAGAGTGAAAATGCACAACTATATGTTTCTATTTGACTAACTGGTATTGAATATGCAGATTTACTCTTTCGCACGTGCGTGTTTCAATGCACGAACTGATAATGTCGTATCTCTTTCCCACTCCCTTTTCCGTGCGACATGGTCATCATTAGCAAGCCCACCATGTGACAAGCATGAGTGAGGAGGCATGCAAGGACGAGTAGCAGTCTCATGCAAGCATCTAGACCCGCCAGTTTTTTCTTTGCGGTCACATGCAAGTACACTGGTCCACCACCTTCTCCCCCCAATGAATTTACTCACGCATGCAAGCACACGAGCCCACCTCCTCCCTTGATCTCTCGCCCCCTGAATTCAATGGGGTGGGGGGTTAATCTCTCTCCCTCTCTCTCTTTCTCTTAGACTACCAACAGTGGGAGTAACATAGGTGGTAACAACATACATGTCTAGATAAAATAGATGATGTGGCAAGCAATTAATGAAGAAAGGGAGGCATGTGGTAACATAGCTAGTTACTAGTAGTATGAGTAACATCACACATATCAAGGTAAGATGAGTCTATAACCTAATAAATAAAGTGTTGCATGACACCATATATATGTTACTCCCCAGTATAGAGGTAGTAACATAGACTAGTAACATATGCATGTTACTAGTCTAAGTTACTCCCCATTGTGGCTAGTCTTAAGGAAACTCCATTAATAAGCGTCAAAAAAGGAAACCCCATTACTTAATCAAGGAAACACCCCTGGTCCGGAACTGAGCGCTTCGATGCTCACACATGCGTTAGTCATGCCCTATGTGTGTGATCAGCCTTCTTAGAAAAAAAACAACAGACGCTAAACATTAGTGTGTGATACATATGAAAAATTGTGATGTCTACTTTTTTGAAATAATTTTTACTTTAGAAGAAGTATTAAACAAGCCATCACATTATGTTTATAGTTTTGGTGACTATCCACTAGCAATTAACACTGCCATGCACCATAGGCTGGTTGTTTATGTACAATGTCCTTATAATGCGAGGATGCCACTGAAAACACAAAGTAGTCTCGCCTAACTGATTTTTAGGCCAAGTGTTATATTTAGGACAACATCATATAAACGAACGGTTTTGAGTTCATATGTAGTGAATTGGTAATTCTTTATATCAACAATCTTATTCTTATTTTATTTATTCTGCTATTTTGTTTGAAGCAGAAAATATGCAATATCCAGCAGTTTGTCCCCTCTGTGATCAAGAAGCGGAGTCGATCTCCCATATCCTAACTGAATTTGTCTTTAGAGTGAGGTTTGGCACCATGTTCTAAGATAATGGCCCGCTTCAGTAGCTGTCTCCGTAGCTTGGCGATGCCTTCAATTCATCGTTCCAATCAGCTGTAGAACAAGTCGGCCTGGGCAGATCAAGGGTGCGTGCACTGGTATGTCTTTGATTTTCTCAACATAGATTTCTTTGCATTGTTGTAGGAAATAAACTAAGGCAAATCTATACGTTGGTTGCCTCTGCACGGTTGGTTTACTCATATTTGGTCGCAAGCGTGTAGGGTAGCTATACAAACCTTTTATTATTATTTCTAGATATTTTCAGAATCTGTTCTTTTGGTTGTGAGACTCACAACATCTAGCTGCTTTCTTACAATACAAAAGACAACACTTGTGTTTGAGAAAAAAGGTATGTATATGTTTATATTACTGTGGGACCTTGTGATATTTATCCTGGGACCTTATATTGTCCTAATGCGTGCTCGACTCGGTGTAGGTGCCTGGCTCACTATAGGTGTCAAACTGGGTGCACTGTTGCGTGTCCGGCTGGTTGTAGCTGCCAGATTGGGTGGGCCTCGAGTCATCCACCTGCCTGTCCTCATAGAAGCCTTCCCCTCATGGAACATCTCGCACATCTCCGTGTCCACGTTGTCGTACGGCAGCTCTCCTGCTTCAGGCATACTAGCAAACAGCATGCGGGCACCTAATGAGGACATGAATACCATTGTTACACCCACAACCTCTGCTACTATACATACTGGACCAATTACTAGAGCTCGCACACGCTAATTAAATTACCGGATACTTTCGTTTCTTAGTAATGATTCTAATGTTCATGAGAATATGATGCTGCCTAAATTGGATACATTTGTTTTGCTTACAAATGAAGGGCCTAGCTTGGAGAAGGATGAACACTGGAGCAAGAACAAGCACGGAGTTGATGGCATGCGCAAGGGAAACAAGAACGGAGTTTCCGGTGATGATTTTAGGACTTTGAAGCCACCATAATGAGTGCATGAAGCCTTGGACAAAATATACAAGATGCCACTTCATAAATTTCGTCCAGAGGATATTCTAGGCGCCGCGTCACCTTATTATTGGGCCAGGCCCATGTAATTTCGAAATACTTGAATATAGGCTATTTTTAGAGTCCGTATGTGTGGGGAAACAAGAGTTAGGGTTGGTTTCGGACCCCTCCTCCAACGGCCACGAAATTCCCCCTCTCCCTCCATATATACAGCCCTTAGGGCATCATTTAGACTTTGGGTTTTATTTAGATCAAAATTTTGCCATAGCTGCAACTTCGCGTACTTCGTTTGTGTTCAACGACCAGACAAAGGCGTCACAGAACCCCACCTTCATTAATAAAGCTTTCTTCATATATTCGCAATATCCAGATTGTAATCTTAGTTTCTTGCTTGTTCTTCGTTTGCACGCAGGAAACAGACCCTCGTGGTCAGGTTGATCGTGCTCCGGCGTGGTCAATAACCTCTCGGAGTTGGTTTAGCGATTGCTAAGGCGCGACGTCCTCGCACGTTCGTAGTCGGATCGTGAAAGTCTACTCTTTCGAAACGATAATCGCCATCTCATCGAAAGACGGGACACCTTTGCCTCTATCAAGTGGTATCAGATTTCCAGGTTGCTTGGTGAGATTTTACAACTTTTCGTAGTTTAGATCGAGTCTGTTCTTCATACCTATAGTCCACGAAAAAGCCAAAAAATTAGGGTTAGTTCATCCTATCCGAACCAATCTGAGCCTTTGCATAATCTTTTCTGTATTTGCTTTGTTGAATTTGCGGTTGCATCGTCGTGTCAAGTTGCTGGTCTTAGCGTCTAGTCCTTTAGAGTTTCGAGTTCTGTTCACAGGTTGTCACGTCGCCGCTACCATATATCACCACCGCATCATCATCATCGTTGCTGCCACATACCACCACCGCACCAACTTCATCGCCGATGCCATATACCACCACCACATATTCACCGCCAATCCAAGTCCATATACGCCACCAAATATCAGTCGCCATCACGCCAATCCGAGTCCACCTCCAACATATATCCGCCACCAGTCTGAGTTCCACTAGATTCATCTCCGTCACCAGTCCGAGATTCCACCAGATTCATCTCCGCCATCAGTCCTAGTCCGAGTCCAGTAATTGTTGCTCTGTTTTCGATTTCCAGATCACGCGATACTCCGAGTCGTGACAGCGTAGGACTCCCCAACTTCCGAGCCATCCGCAGAAGAGAAAAAAAGTGAAAAAAAAGAAAAAAATTCAGAGTGTGCTCCTCCCTTATTTACGTGCAGTGCCGTGATTTTGTTAGTGTTCTAGGCTCGCGTCTCTAGTACGGTCTAGCCTAGGACCAGCACAGTACCGTCATTGAGCGTTTATTCAACTTTGCATATCTAAATTGATTATTGCTGACCCTTTTTGCTACTATATTATAAGCCTTCCCAGCTCCACATACATCTACGTCGTGCGTTTGACTCTCCCTGGTAATCGCTCTATCCAAGCTTTGAGAGTTTTGACTACAACGGTTGCTGGTCACCACCTGCTGCTTGGTAAGAACTGGTAAGAATTTGAGATTTGCTTGACGGATTTGTGACTGTCCACCACACCATCCCCACTACTTCCTAGTAGTCTGTAGCATCATATTCTTGTGTGTTTCTATTGCTGCTAACCATGACAGGATCACAAGCCGACGAGACTGACTGGGAGAACATGACAAACAAAGAGTTACATGATAAGTTTCAGCAAATGATGAGTGGACAGGTGGAAGATGTGCTAAATAGATTTGAAGAGGCCATGGAGGAGATAGATGGCATTGAGAAGGCGTTCGAAATAAACCTCGATAACAAGTTTAATGAATTGCTCGCGCGTCTTCCACCACCACCACCGGCTGCACCTAACGCACCTCTACAACAACAACAACAACAACACCACCACCAACAACAACAACAACGACTACCTCCACGTCGCGAAACAGCCCTCCGCCGAGCGAGCCGTGTCCCTCTTGCGCTTGGCCAAACTGTTGGTGCTGCTGTTGATACTTCTGTGGCTCCTGCTGCTGATGCGGAGGAGGATGATTATGCGAGAGATTACGAGGATGAGGTTGATCAAAATCAGAACTACGTGCAACCTCCAGCACCACAACCACCAGGTCGTCCACATGCAAATAATGGCAATGGTAGGGCTCCCCCTCAGGTACGAGATCATGACCATCTCCCTAAACTGAAATTGAAGATTCCACCATTTGAGGGTAGATATGTTCCTGATATATATCTTACTTGGGAGTTAGAAACTGAACAACAATTTACATGTTTACAATATCCTGAGGAGAGACGTGTTCCTGCTGCTGTTTGTGCTTTCACTAGCTTTGCATGTGTTTGGTGGTCTGAACATTGTAGATTATATCCTATTCCAGCTACTTGGGCTGCTTTGAAAACTGCTATGCATACTCGTTGGGTTCCACCATATTATCAATGTGAATTAATTCAAAATTGCAGCGTTTAAGATAAGGAAAAAATTCTGTAGAAGAATATTATCAGGAATTACAAACTGGCATGATTAGATGTGGTATTGTTGAGGAGAATGAAGCTATGCTTGCACGTTTTATGGGTGGATTAAATAGAGAGATTCAGACCATTCTAGAGTATAAGGAGTATAATAATATCACTCGTTTATTCCATCTTGCTTGTAAAGCTGAACGTGAAGTGCATGATCGACAGGCATTGGCGCGAACTAACTTTTCTGCAGCTCGATCTTCATCATGGACACCACGTGCATCCTCTACTTCCACTACACCAGCAGCTCCATCAGGTGCCACCTCCAGCCGTGATACAAGAAAGCAGGCACAACCACCACTCTCTGCCAAGAGCACACCTGCCGGGCCTGCGCAGAGCTCTTCTTCTTCCATGGCATCAACAGGGCACACAAGTGATATTATTTGTCGTCGTTGTAAGGGAAGAGGACATTTTGCGAGAGAATGCAAATCTCAGCGTGTGATGATTGCTACTGGTGGGTATGAGTCCGCTAGTGACTATGATGAGGAGACTTTGGCTCTTATTACACATGAAGAACACGGTGGAGATGATTTTGATCATGAGACGCAGTACATGGCTGCTGAAGATGCTGACAGGTATGAATATTTAGTTGCTCAACATGTTTTGAGTGTGCAGGCTACACAAGCTAAGCAAAATCAGAGGCATAATTTGTTCCATACAAAGGGAGTTGTGAAGGAACGTTCTATTCGCATCATCATAGATGGAGGGAGCTGCAACAACTTGGCTAGCATGGAGATGGTGGAGAAGCTCTCTCTCACCACAAGACCGCATCCACATCCTTACTACATCCAATGGTTCAACAACAGCGGCAAGGTTAAGGTAACATGTACCGTTCGTGTGCATTTTAGTATCTCTACATATGCTGATTATGTTGATTGTGATGTGGTACCTATGCAAGCATGTTCCTTATTACTTGGTAGACCATGGCAATTTGATAAAAATTATGTACACCATGGTAGAAACAATCAGTATACTCTTGTTCATAAGGACAAAAATATTACTTTGCTTCCTATGACTCCTGATTCCATTCTGAAAGATGATATTAATAGAGCTAATAAAGCAAAACAGGAGCAGAATAAGAGTGAAAATCAGGTTGTGGCAAAAGAATTTGAGCAACAAATGAAGCCTAATAATAAACCATCTAGTGTTGCTTCTGAAATTAAATTGAAAAGTGCATGTTTACTTGCCACCAAATCTGATATTGATGATCTAGATTTTAGCAAATCTGTTTGCTATGCTTTTGTGTGCAAAGAGGCATTATTTTTCATTCAAGGACATGCCTTCCTCTTTGCCTCCTGTTGTCACTAACATTTTGCAGGAGTTCGCTGACGTCTTGCCACAAGACGTGCCACCGGGATTACCACCTATTCGAGGGATTGAGCATCAAACTGACTTAATTCCCGGTGCATCGCTACCCAATCGTGCACCATCTCGTTCCAATCCAGAGGAGACGAAAGAGATTATGCGTCAAGTACAGGAGCTGCTCGACAAAGGTTATATACGCGAATCTCTTAGTCCTTGTGTTGTTCCTATTATACTAGTGCCTAAAAAGGATGGTACGTCACGTATGTGTGTTGATTGTAGAGGCATTAATAATATTACTATTCATTATCGTCATCCTATTCCTAGGCTAGATGATATGCTTGATGAATTGAGTGGCTCTACAATATTCTCCAAAGTTGATTTGCGTAGTGGATACCATCAAATTCGTATGAAATTGGGAGATGAATGGAAAACAGCATTTAAAACTAAGTTTGGTTTATATGAGTGGTTAGTCATGCCTTTTGGGTTAACTAATGCACCTAGTACTTTCATGAGACTGATGAACAAAGTTTTACGTGCTTTCATTGGACGATTTGTGGTGGTCTATTTTGATGATATACTGATTTATAGAAAATCTTTGGAAGAACATTTGGAACATTTACGTGCTGTTTTTATTGCTCTACGTGATGCACGTTTGTTTGGTAACCTTGGGAAGTGCACCTTTTGCACCGACCGAGTATCTTTTCTTGGCTATGTTGTTACTCCACAGGGAATTGAAGTTGATAAAGCCAAGATTGAAGCTATTCAGAGTTGGCCGCAGCCCAAAACGGTCACACAAGTGAGGAGTTTTCTTGGCCTCACTGGATTCTATAGGCGTTTTGTGAGAGATTTCAGCACCATTGCTACACCTCTCAATGATCTTACAAAGAAGGATGTGCCTTTTGTTTGGGGTACCGCACAGGAAGAAGCCTTCACGGTATTGAAAGATAAGTTGACACATGCTCCTTTACTCCAACTTCCTGATTTTAATAAGACTTTTGAGCTTGAATGTGATGCTAGTGGAATTGGATTAGGAGGTGTGTTATTACAAGATGGCAAACCTGTTGCATACTTTTCTGAAAAATTGAGTGGGCCTAGTCTGAATTATTCTACTTATGATAAAGAATTATATGCTCTTGTTCGGACTTTAGAAACATGGCAACATTATTTATGGCCCAAAGAATTTGTTATACATTCTGATCATGAATCTTTGAAACATATTAAAAGTCAAGCTAAACTGAATCGTAGACATGCTAAATGGGTTGAATTCATTGAGACTTTCCCTTATGTCATTAAACACAAGAAGGGTAAAGAAAATGTTATTGCTGATGCTTTGTCTCGTCGCTATACTATGCTTTCACAACTTGACTTCAAAATATTTGGTTTGGAGACCATCAAAGATCAATATGTGCATGATGCTGATTTTAAAGATGAATGCAGAATTCTAAAGAAGGACGAACATGGAACAAGTTCGTTATTAATGATGGCTTTGTGTTCCGTGCTAACAAGCTATGCATTCCTGCTAGCTCTGTTCGTCTTTTGTTGTTGCAGGAGGCGCATGGAGGAGGATTAATGGGACACTTTGGCGTGAAGAAGATGGAGGACGTACTTGCTACACATTTCTTTTGGCCAAAGATGAGACGGGATGTTGAGCGTTTTGTTGCTCGCTGCACTACATGTCAAAAAGCTAAGTCACGACTCAATCCTCATGGTTTATATATGCCTTTGCCTGTACCTAGTGTTCCTTGGGAGGATATATCTATGGACTTTGTTTTAGGTTTACCTCGAACAAAGAAGGGGAGGGATAGCATATTTGTTGTCGTGGACAGATTCTCGAAAATGGCACACTTTATACCATGTCATAGAAGCGATGATGTTGTTAATGTTGCTGATTTGTTCTTTCGTGAAATTATTCGCTTGCATGGTGTGCCAAATACTATCATTTCAGATAGTGATACTAAATTTCTTGGCCACTTTTGGAGATGTTTATGGGCTAAGTTGGGGCTAAACTGCTTTTTAGTACTACATGTCACCCCCAAACTGATGGACAAACTGAAGTAGTCAATAGAACATTGTCTACTATGCTTAGGGCTGTTTTGAAGAATAACAAGAAAATGTGGGAAGAATGCTTGCCTCATATTGAATTTGCTTATAAACGTTCATTGCATTCTACTACTAAGATGTGCCCTTTTGAAATTGTGTATGGTTTCCTTCCTCGTGCACCTATTGATTTGGTGCCTCTTTCATCTTCGGAGAAGGTTAATTTTGATGCTAAACAACATGTTGAATTGATCTTAAAAATGCATGAGATAACTAAGGAAAACATTGAGCGTATGAATGCTAAATATAAACTTGCTCGAGATAAGGGTAGAAAACATATTGTGTTTGCACCTGGAGATCTTGTTTGGTTACATTTGCGTAAGGATAGATTTCCTGATTTGCGCAAATCAAAGCTAATGCCACGTGCTGATGGTCCTTTTAAGGTGTTACAGAAAATAAATGACAATGCATATAAACTTGAGCTGCCTGCAGATTTTGGGGTTAGTCCCACTTTTAACATTGCAGATTTGAAGCCTTATTTCGGTGAGGAAGATGAGCTTCCGTCGAGGACGACTTCATTTCAAGAAGGGGAGGATGATGAGGACATCAATACCATTGTTACACCCACAGCCCCTGCTACTATACATACTGGACCAATTACTAGAGCTCGCGCACGCCAATTGAATTACCAGGTACTTTCGTTTCTTAGTAATGATTCTAATGTTCATGAGAATATGATGCTGCCTAAATTGGATACATTTGTTTTTCTTACAAATGAAGGGCCCAGCTTGGATAAGGATGAACATTGGAGTAAGAACAAGCATGGAGTTGATGGCATGCGCAAGGGAAACAAGAACGGAGTTTCCGGTGATGATTTCAGGACTTTGAAGCCACCATAATGAGTGCATGAAGCCTTGGACGAAATATACATGATGCCACTTCATAAATTTCGTCCAGAGGCTATTCTAGGTGCTGCGTCACCTTATTATTGGGCCAGGCCCATGTAATTTCGAAATACTTGAATATAGGCTGTTTTTAGAGTCCGTATGTGTGGGGAAACAAGAGTTAGGGTTGGTTTCGGACCCCTCCTCCAAGGGCCACGAAATTCCCCCTCTTCCTCCATATATACAGCCCTTAGGGCATCGTTTAGACTTTGGGTTTTGTTTAGATCGAAAGTTCGCCATAGCTGCAACTTCGCGTACTTCGTTTGTGTTCAACGACCAGACAAAGGCGTCAAAGAACCCCACCTTCATTAATAAAGCTTTCCTCTTATATTCGCAATATCCAGATTGCAATCTCAGTTTCTTGCTTGTTCTTCGTTTGCACGCAGGAAACAGACCCTCGTGGCCAGGTTGATCGTGCTCTGGCGTGGTCAATAACCTCTCGGAGTTGGTTTAGCGATTGCTAAGGCGCGACGTCCTCGCATGTTCATAGTCGGATCGTGAAAGTCTACTCCTCCGAAATGATAATCGCCATCTCATCGAAAGACGGGACACCTTTGCCTCTATCAAGTGGTATCAGATTTCCAGGTTGCTCGGTGAAATTTCAACATATAGACGCAGTACATGACTGGTGGCGGAGATGAATCTGGTGGAATCTCGGACTGGTGGCGGAGATGAATCTGGTGGAACTCAGACTGGTGGCGGATATATGTTGAAGGTGGACTCGGATTGGCATGATGGCGACTGATATTTGGTGGCGTATATGGACTCAGATTGGCGGTGAATATGTGGTGGTGGTATATGGCAGCGGCGATGAAGTTGGTGCGGTGGTGGTATGTGGCAGCAGCGATGATGATGATGATGCGGTGGTGATATATGGCAGCGGCGACGTGACAACCTGTGAACAGAACTCGAAACTCTAAAGGACTAGACGCTAAGACCAGCAACTTGACGCGATGATGCAACCGCAAATTCAACAAAGCAAATACAGAAAAGATTATGCAAAGGCTCAGATTGGTTCGGATAGGATGAACTAACCCTAATTTTTTTTGGCTTTTTGTGGACTATAGGTATGAAGAACAGACTCGATCTAAACTACGAAAAGTTGTAAAAATTCACCGAGCAACCTGGAAATCTGATACCACTTGATAGAGGCAAAGGTGTCCCGTCTTTCGATGAGATGGCGATTATCGTTTCGGAGGAGTAGACTTTCATGATCCGACTACGAACGTGCAAGGACGTCGCGCCTTAGCAATCGCTAAACCAACTCCGAGAGGTTATTGACCACGCCGGAGCACGATCAACCTGACCACGAGGGTCTGTTTCCTGCGTGCAAACGAAGAACAAGCAAGAAACTGAGATTGCAATATGGATATTGCGAATATAAGAGGAAAGCTTTATTAATGAAGGTGGGGTTCTTTGACGCCTTTGTCTGGTCGTTGAACACAAACGAAGTACGCGAAGTTGCAGCTATGGCGAACTTTTGATCTAAACAAACCCAAAGTCTAAACGATGCCCTAAGGGCTGTATATATGGAGGAAGAGGGGGAATTTCATGGCCCTTGGAGGAGGGGTCCGAAACCAACCCTAACTCTTGTTTCCCCACACATACGGACTCTAAAAACAGCCTATATTCAAGTATTTCAAAATTACATGGGCCTGGCCCAATAATAAGGTGACGCAGCACCTAGAATAGCCTCTGGACGGAATTTATGAAGTGGCATCTTGTATATTTTGTCCAAGGCTTCATGCACTCATTATGGTGGCTTCAAAGTCCTGAAATCATCACCGGAAACTCCGTTCTTGTTTCCCTTGCGCATGCCATCAACTCCATGCTTGTTCTTGCTCCAATGTTCATCCTTCTCCAAGCTAGGCCCTTCATTTGTAAGCAAAACAAATGTATCCAATTTAGGCAGCATCATATTCTCATGAACATTAGAATCATTACTAAGAAACGAAAGTACCTGGTAATTTAATTGGCGTGCGCGAGCTCTAGTAATTGGTCCAGTATGTATAGTAGCAGGGGCTGTGGGTGTAACAATGGTATTGATGTCCTCATCAGCACCCATCTACTCCATGCCTGCCGTCCACTTACGGACAAGCAACGGCAATGAACACTCGGAGAAAAGAAGTGGCATCGTGTTGACATTGACGATGAATGACACAACGGGGGATGTCGGGGACTTCTAATGCTATGGCCATGGCAGCGTCTGCGCGATCGGCGAGGCCACGCGGCCCGAGCCTCGATCTCCACCATGTCTGCGACCAACACACCCAACGCCTCGTCCGTCACCAACACGCCCTCCATCGGCCTTCTGCTTCTTGAGTTTTTCCTCCTTTGCGGCCTTCGTTTGACGTGGCGATTTTGCCGCGTCATCAAGTTGATCTACTGGGCGAGCATGATACTCAGATCCTCCAGCACCTCCGTCTGCAGCAAGGTCTCCTCTGGGTCCATGGGTTGGCGGCGGGAGGGAAGAAGGGAGTGGGGAAAAGGACTGGAATTTAGTGGAGAGCGGCGGGACGGAAAAAAAGAAAGTGCGGGATTTTATCGCAGAAACAGTATGGGCAGCTACAAAAGTGCGGGCTTCGCCTCAATTTTTGGTGGGCCGCGGGGGTGTCGGAGTCTTATGTGGGCTCGTGTGAGGACTGAGGCAAAGCCCTCGGTTTTTTTACCTTGCGGGAAAATTGTGGTCCGGACTACTCCGCGAACCGATGGGGTTGGCGTTGGATGGCTTCCGGAGTCTGGACAGTTGCGTCTGGACGGATACAGGCGGTTTGAGAGTCGGCATTGAAGATGCACTAAGGGCAACTCCAAGGCACGCCCGTAAACGGATGTTCGTCTTGTCTGAATTTCATCCGTTTGGGGATGGCAATGGGGTGGTGTCCGCCCGGATTTCTCGATGTGCCCGTCGTGCACCCAACGCGCGGTCTCATCTGGGCCGCATCTCGTCCACATCCATTTTTTTGCCGTATTTCTTATATTACTTCATCAACGGTTTTTCGATACATTGAAGTACATTCACCAAATCTTGACTAGAATAGTAAGACCAAAGAAAACAACAACCACCAGTAGACATTTTAAAAGATGTCCAATTTTCGCAACTCCTCCCAGAAGTTGGATTTAGTATCTTCTCGATGCCTTCATTGTTGATCTGCGGATTCTCGATCTTACATACTTCTTTCTTCTTTGATTCTAAAGAAGTAGACGTTGCTTCTTCACATCTAGTCTCATCTCTAGCCTCTATTCTAGTAACAAGTGCAGGAACATCTATCAAATTTCGTTCTATCAATAGTTCAATGTATTATTCTTCCCAATACCAAACGTTGCATCCATCCTACACAAAAAAAATTGAGTATAAGCAAAAAGCTACCCAAAATGCGTTGAATCCAGGAGCACAATCGAAGCTAAACTAGCACATACCACATCCTTTTTGCACTTGACGAACACCCACCGGGATGTTTCGGTGTTGTAAACATGTTGCGCACGACCTTCCGTGGACATTCGTTGCACTTTATGAGTGGCAATGGTGCATCGACGAGCCTTTGGGCCAGCATCGAGCCCGGACAACGACTATTGGTGTATTTGCCGGCAAACCGGCGACGGGTAGATCTGAGCGGTCGGTGGTGGAATCAATACTTGCATGTGTCCTGGGGGCGTTGCCGGGGCTGTGCGGTCCGGTAGCCTGCCAGTCCATGGCCCTGCGCGGCCTCCGGTAGCCGGGTGCACTCAAATTCGGCCGAATCCGCTCCGAATCCAGTGGCCGGGGTTGGACAGCTCGTGGTGTCGAGAAAATGGGGGTTGCGTCAAGGGTAGGGGGCGGGGGCGCGGCCGTGCCGGACAGCGACGCGACCGAGAAAAATAGCGGCGGTGGCGGCTAGTGACGGGAGAGGAGTGGGGCGTGATAATCCCCAAGTGCAGGGAATCATCATAGCAATTCCCAATGGTGGAAGTGATAAGTATGGAGTGTCGAACCCGCAAGGAGCTAAAGGTAAGATCAATATTCTCTCAAGTCCTATCTGCCACTGATACGACTCTACGTACACCGAACGTTTGCTTCCAACTAGAAACGAGAAATAAAACTACGTTGTGGGTATGAAGAGGATAACTTTGCATGATATCGGAGAGCTAAAACATAAAAGTAGGTGTTGTTATCATAAAGTTAGAATATATTACTAAATATTATAAATAGCGAGTGTGGACTGATGATGGATCGGTGTGCGGAATTGTCCTAGGCAATTGTTAACAAGACCCGTAATCACTATTGCAAGTTCATATGAGGGAGAGGCATAAGCTAACATACTTTCCCTTCTTGGATCATATGCACTTATGATTGGAACTCTAGCAAGCATCCGCAACTACTAAAGATCATTAAGGTAAAACCCAACTATAGCATTAAAGTATCAAGTCCCCTTTATCCCATACGTCGTGACCCACTTATCCGTGTTTATGCTTTTGTCACTCAAGCAACGCAGACAATAAGTAAACCATGGACATATTGCAACACCCTACAGCGAGAATCCCTCACGCTTGCGCGACACGGAGGTACAATAGGACAGCACCAAAATAAAACATACAACTCATACCAATCTAGATCATCAATCAACCCAAAGACAAAGGATATCTACTCAAAACATCATAGGATGGCAACACATCATTGGATCATAATATGTGGCATAAAGCACCATGTTCAAGTAGGGATTACAGCGGGTTGCGGGAGAGTGGACCGCGTAAAAGAGATGAGGATGGTGATGATGATGGTGATGTTGATGAAGACGATCACCGCGGCGATGATTCCCCTCTCGATGGCACTCCGGCGCCACCGAGAGAGAGGAGGAGAGGTTCTCCCCCTTGTGCTTCCTCCTCCATGGCCTCCCCCCTAGATGGGGAGAGGTCCTTCCTCTGGTCCTTGGCCTTCATGGCGATGATGGCCCCTCCGGGATCCTCCTCCATGGCCTCCGGTGATGATGGCCCCCTCCGGCAGGGTGCCAGAGAGGGCCTAGGTTGATTTCTCGTGGCTACAGAGGCTTGCGGCGGCGGAACTTCCGATCTAGGTTAATTTCTGGAGGTTTAGGTATTTATAGGAGAGGTTGGCGTCGAGAACAAGTCAGGGGGACCCACGGGTGGTCCACCAGGCACAGGGGCGCGCCCCCACCCTCGTGGGGCCCATGGGACTCCCCTCCGGTAGATTTTTGTTCCAGTATTTTTCATATTTTCCAGAAAAATTCTCCGTTGATTTTCAGCGCATTCCGAGAACTTTTATTTCTGCACAAAAACAACACCACGGTAGTTCTGCTGAAAACAGCGTCAGTCCGGGTTAGTTCTAATCAAATCATACCAAAATCATATAAAACTATTGTACACATGGCATGAATACTTCATAAATTATAGATACGTTGGAGACGTATCAGGGCGTGGGTGCGGCTGAAGTGGGGGAGGGGAATAGAAAAAGGAGCGCTTGTGTCCCTGACGGACGGGCCAGGGGAGGACATGGGCACGCGCTGCACCCATCCGCGCGTGTCCATTTGGACGCAAACGCGGTCAAAAGTTAGGCCGGGAATGGGTCGAAAGCGGTCTGAAAACGTGATAGAAACGAGGGTGTCCCGATCTTTTGATGAGATGATAACTATCGATTTGGTCAGAGCCGACTTTGACGATCCGACTACAAATGTGCACGACGTTGCGCCTTAGCAATCGCTAAACCAATCTCCTGAGGTTACTCACGATGCCGGAAGCACAATCAGCCTGACCCCGAATGTCTTTTTGTGCAAACAATTGAACAACGAGCAAGTATATGATAAAGCAATCTGAATATTGCGAATATGTATGAAGTATTGATAATGGTGGGGATCCATAAGCAGTTTTTGTCTGGTCATTGGACACAAATGAAGTACATGAAGTTGCAATGACTAACTTTTAACTAAACAAATCCCAAGGAAAATGCTACTAGATTGATCTACTTATATAGGAGCAATGGGTGGCGGCCAAGGAGGTGGGAAGACGTCCCAAGGCAGCTTAAAAGTAACCCTAGGTCGTACAAGGCCAATGGGCCTAAGTGGAGGTGATGCAACACCTTTGGACTTGTAGTTTGACTCGGATTCTGCTGCAGCATCAGATTGTTTCGTTAATCTCGTGTAAAGTTATGTCATCAATACTTTTACTATTACCTTGTCGCAAAGACGTAGCTGATGTAGGTACGAATGATGACAATGCACATACACTTGAGATGATGTCACGCTCACAATCTGGGGTGTGGCTGCTCTAGTAGGTGCAATGGTGGAGGAACCAACCGGTGGTGCTGAGCATGAACTGAAAGAGTACTTGTTGTAGTCACCCAATGCATCCTCCTGTATCTGTGTCTCAAAGGTACACGCGCAAACATACATACCAGTAATGCAACGAGCAATATACTGAAATCTTGCGCAAATATCATGGTTCAAACCACCAAAAAATCTATTCATTGTATCATCCTCAGATTCTTCTATGTCACAATGATGCATATAAGATTTGAACTCTTGGTAGTAAGCATGAATAGTGTTACTACCTTGTTTTAATTGTTCCAATTTGCGAAGCAATTCACGACGATAGTAAGGAGGATTTTTTTTATCTCATTACATCTTTCAAATCTTTTCAAGTTGTGGGTTGGTTATCAATGTTTTTCTTACAATGTACACTCCACCAAATAGAAGATAAACCAGTAAATGATCAAGTGGCAGCTCATACTCTCAAGTTCAGAAAAATCATGGTGACTAAAAACTTGTTCTACTACAAGCTCCCAAGCTAGATAAATAGCAGGATTAAATCTACCCTCAAATGACGGTAAAGAGATAACTTGACCATGTGCCTGTGTGTGTTGTCCCATCTCTCGTGATGGTGAAGATGTATCCTCATCCAAGAACTTCTATCTTCGGAACCTGTCATGATTAGTAGAAACAAGAAACAAAATCGGAGAATAATGTTCCTATGAACTACTAGTATGTGGTGGTAAAGCGATCACAGTAAAGCAAAAATCAATATCTTACAAGTTCTTACCATGCAGCAGGTGGTGACAGGTGATCAGTGGTGTCAAATAACTCCGAAGATTGAGTAAAGTGATTGCCAGGGGAATGTACCTATACACGGTGTAGAAATATGTGGAGCTTGGAAGGCTTAAGTATACGGTAGCAAACGATTAGCAATGAGCAATTAAGAGATGCAATGTTGAATAAACGTTTAACGATGGTATTGTGATGGTCCTAGGCTAGACCGGACTAGAGACGCGATCCTAGAACACTAATGATGTCACGGCGTAGCACAACAAGAATCAATAAAGGATATGAAGTAGCTCTGGACAGTAAGATATAATTACAGATCACAATAGCAGTAAAGATAATGATGAGAAACAACTGCCAAGCAGGATATACCAACAACTTCCTCTCCAACTTTCCTCTGAAAAAGTTTGTGCCAATTTTCTGATAGTTTTCTACAGATTGACACTGATTCAAGCTTTCGAACACAAAAAAAACACTCAATTCTGAGTTGATATGAGGAGTCAAAAAAAAATTCTAAAACTGGCTTGAAAAACTGGAACAAGATGTATTCACGAACTTCGGAGGGCAAAAAGACCTATTTCGAAGCCGATTTTGAGGTGCCAAATATTGAACTAGCTTCTGCAGCTAATCAGATGCGGCTCGTTGCTAGCTTTAGTTTAGTACTCGCGGAGCCAAAACGGATTTCATACGAGGAAGACATGCCTGTTTTACTGAACAGTGTGCAAAACAGATTCGAATCCGAATTCATGTACGAGATTGAGTCTAGATATATCTGAATTTTCTTTTTTTTCTTTTTTTCTCACACTTTTTTCTTTTTCCTTATTTTTTCTGACTTTTTTCTCTGTTTTTTTCTCTCTTCCTCTTTCCAAGACAAACTAGATAAGATGCAGATTGGATCAAGCGAAGATGTGAAAGACCTCAACCATGATTATGACAATGAACGATGGGTAGCACGTGGTGGAAATTGATGGGTGGGGTGGTGGACAGCGGAAAGGATACGAAGCAGCGGCGACGTGACTAATGTGAACAGAACTCGAAACTCTAAACGAACTAGACACTAAGACCAATAACTCGATACGATGATGCAACCGAAAATTCAATTATGCAAGCAATGAAAAGAAAATTGTAAAGGCTCAGACTAGCTTGGACAAATGATGAACATATCTAACTTTTTACGGCTTTCTCTGGTATAGTAGGTAAGAAAATAAAACTAATCTAGGTATAACTGAAAATTCTCACCGAGCAACCTGAAAACTGATACCACTTGTTAGAAGCAAGGGTGTCCCGATCTTTCGATGAGATGACAACTATTGATTTGGTCTAGCCGATTTTGACGATTCGACTACAAACGTGCACGATGTCTGCGCCTTAGCAATCGCTAAACCAATCTCCTGAGGTTACTGATCATGCCGGAAGCACAATCAGCCTGACCACGAAGGTCTTTTCCTGCAAGCAATCGAACAACGAGCAAGAATATGATAAAGCAATCTAAATATTGCGAATATGTATGAAGTATTGATAATGGTGGGGATCCGTAAGGGGTCTTGGTCTGGTCGTTGAACACAAACAAAGTACACGGAGTTGCAATGGCTAAATTTTAACTAAACAAATCCAAGAAAAAAGCTACTAGATTGATCTACTTATATAGAAGCAAAGGGTGGCGGTCAAGGAGGTGGGAGGACGTATCAAGGCAGCCTAAAAGTAACCCTAGGTCGTACAAGGCCAATGGGCTCAAGTGAAGGTGATGTAACACCTTTGGACTTGTAGTTTGACTCGGATTCTGCTGCATCGTCAGGTTATTTCGTCAATATCTCAACGCTCCAGATGAATTTGAAGGTGAATCAATTGGGTTGGAAAGTGCACGAAATCTACTTTCCAACAAAAAAGAATCACCCAATTCGGAGTCCGGATGAAAGAGATATTGATGTTTTGAGTCAGGTATGTCTGTGCAGTCCGAATCTGAGTCCAGAATGTGAGATACTTGAACTCTATATTCTCTTGGTCCAAAAATGACGTGAGAGGTCTTTTTGAACAACACCTAAACTTCTCTTTTTCCCTTATCTTGATATGTGGATTGTACAAATGTCCCATACACCTGCAATTACACATGTCACAAAAGTATATGAAGTATTTTTGTTCTGAATAACATAAATAAATTATTGCACAGTTTGCATTAAAAATCACCTCACAAATATGCATGTATGCAATATTTTTGGTCGTATCTAAGGTAGTCATGTCCTCATCAAAACGGGCATGAGTCCGTTTGCGCCCCACACTGGGCCGCGTTTTCTTTCTATTTACCCTAAAGAGACGTGGCCGGACCATTCGGGCGTGCGTTGGAGTTGCCCTAAGGATATAAAATTATTTTTCCCGTCACACACATGGGCACTGTTAGTCGCAAACCAAACTATAGCTGGCCAAATGGGCCGTTTTTTTGGGCCGGCCTTGAGCACGCCGGCACGGCCCGCCTTGAGCCAGGCACGGCATGGGCTAAACGGGCCGGGCCCGGCATGCGGCACGCCTGGGCCGTGCCTGGGCCTGGAGGTTGGGCACGCGGGCCGGCACGGCATGGCCCGATTACGTTTTTTTATTTTTTTATACATCTATATATGGCCCAATATGTAAAAATAAGTTAAAAAAACGCTCAGTGCGTCAAATAACAGGCTGAAAATATGCGGCCCACCGTGCTAAACGGGCCAACGTGCCGGCCCAACTGGGCCACGCCTGGGCCTGGGGGCGCAGCACGCGGGCCGGCACGGCACGGGCCGTGCCGGGCCAGGCACGATTACAATGGGCCGGGCCGGCCCGTTTGGGGGGAAGCAGTTCTCAGAAAACCGAAAGGGGGGAAGCAGTTCTCAGAAAAACACGAGCCAAGCCGGCCGCTGGTACCTAGCCCCCACTACATCCCAACTCCGCTATGGCTCCAATCCCTGAGCTCGAGCAGTAAACGACACCACCCAGACGGCCCCCTCAGATCGGAGGTCGAATCCGAACCCCGTCGGCGATGGCGCCGCCGCCGCGCCGCCTCCTCCTAGTCCTCCTCGGGTTCCTTGCCGCTGCCTCTCTAGCTACCCTCGCCGCCGCTGTCTACGAAGACCAAGTCGGCCTCGCTGACTGGTACGTTTGCCTCGCGCCCCTCCCGTAGCATAGATCCGATCCGCTCCTCCCGCGCCTAGATCTGATTCGCCTAACACGACGCAGCGGACCTTCGACTTTATAGTTCAGATCGCTGTTTCACTGTTACGGAGGAGTTACACGCCATGGCAATGTAGGGTTTTCGAGGCTTTTGGGCCTTTTGAGTGATTTATTCTTTGTTATATCTAGAGCTACTTATTCTAGCTACCAATTGAGTACTATGCGCGTGACGATCATGCCGGCTGTTTCAGCCTCTGGTGTTGGCTGCGCTTCCTGCAGATCAGATCAGATTGCGTTCTGGAACTTATTGGTTTGAGGTTTTGTCGTTGCTTTTGCGGACAAATAGAAGTGTCAGACAGACCTCAGCCTAAAATTTCATTGTAGATGCACGGCTTTTTATGGACATGCAGTGTATTAATCCAGTAGATGACTTTCTTTTAAGAACAATATATGGACCATCACTGTGTTGGTTTTATTTCAAATAAACCACTGTGGATTTCACTATCCAATCATTCATTGCTTGGACATTGGACCTCTTAATGCCGCTTCTATTTCTAATTAGCACCATGCAGTCTCTGGGACTAACCCTATTTCACCATTTGAAAAACTGATGTTCTTTGCAGGCATCAGAAGTACATAGGCAAAGTTAAGCAGGCAGTTTACCACACTCAGAAGAGTGGGAGGAGGCGTGTCGTGGTCTTGACAGAGGAAAATGTGATCGCCTCTCTTGATCTTCGTTCAGGAGATATATGTCAGTTCTTCTTGTCACTTAGTTTCTTAAGGTGGCCTGCCACTAATGTGCTACAATTATATGTCTTTAACATATGTCGAATTTGATGCAGTTTGGCGACATGTCATTGAGAAGAACAACCCCATCGACCAGCTTAGTCTTTCAGCGGGAAAATGTGAGTCTACATTTTTGCCTTCATCTGGGACACCTTCTCTTAGAAGAACAACATTGTTGATGTTGTCTATTTTCATGCATTTTATTCTTTTTCTATTCCTTGTTGGTAGGAAACATATCCTTTGAGACCAGTTTTGTTCCTCTAAAAGTTATGTGTATTTCTAAGTATGTTTATTTTTATCTATACTCCAAACCTTTATTTGCATGTGCAGAATAGCTTTCTTTAGCATCTCTGTTTCTGATGCCTATTCGACTTTGGTACCCCCTCGATCCTTTTTTCTCTGCGCATAACTCCAATCCCGCATACCAAGGACAGCTACGATCTAAAAAATCTGGACAATTTTACCCTGGAGCGAGCGTGGTCTGCATGGTAGAAATCTTGCACAGTTATAACAGCAGCAGCCTTTTATTGGCTCTCCTCTCCTCGTTTCCCTCTCCGCATTCAATTTCGACGCCCGCGTCCCTGCATGCATGATCTCTATTGGCCAATCTCTGCACGCATGCAAGCCTTTGCTCTTCTGGCGCAATTAGTGTGGCTGGAAATTAGTACGGCCGAAGCGGAGGGGCAGGGGCACACATGGAAACCAGCGGATAAAAAAGGGAACATGCAGACTATTTAGGGAAAAACGAGAAAAAGTTATGCGCAAACAAAATAGGAACGGAGGGAGTATCCTCTTGTGTTATTCACATAACCGCAATATATACTTACATACCAGTGAGAACATGAATCAATGAGTATACTCGAGGTACCAATTAGCCAATAGGGATGCATATAGGTCCACTTACAAATAAGAAGGTAGATCTATACAGAATATCACTCAGGTATCCTTGACTATTAATACTACAATAACTAAAGGTGAGCAGCATGATAGCTGCTGCATGTCAGAGGTTCTAGTTCAACACATTTTTTTGTTGGCGTGGAGAAGACAACAGTGGAATGTTTACATCTATTGGTTATAAAAATATTCACAGAAGTGTTTAAGCCCAAGCAATGCAGATTAAAAAGTTCACTCAGAGCTACTCGGGAATTTGTCATAGTTACTCACCGCGGAATGTCATGTGGTGGGCCTTGGAGAAACACAAAGTCCCAACAATGTACATTACCCTCATCAAAATATTTTGAGAAGTGTTAGAAGTAATGGCAACACTGATGACTTTCCATTTAAAATAAGGACTTCACCAAGGGTCAACTTTGGGCCCTTATCTTTTTTGCTTTGGTGATGGATGAGGTCACAAGGGATATACAAGGAGATATCCCTGGTGGATGATGTGGTACTAGTCGACGATAGTCGGACAGGGGTTTATAGAAAGTTGGAGACAGACTTTAGAATTGAAAGGTTTTAGGCTTAGTAGAACTAAAACTGAGTACATGAGGTGCGGTTTTATTACTACTACTAGGCACGACGAGGAGGAAGAGGTATAGTTAGCCTTGATGGGCAGGTGGTACCTCAGGACACATTTCCACACTTGAGGTCAATACTGCAGAAGGGTGGTGATATCGATGCAGATGTGAATCACGAATCAAAGCTGGATGGATGAAGTGGCACCAAGCTTCTGGCGTTCTCTGGATAAGAGAGTGCCGCAAAAGCTAAAAGGCAGGTTCTATAGGACGGCAATTCGACCTGTGATGTTGTATAGCGTTGAATGTTGGCCAACTAAAGGGCGACATGTCCAACAACTATGTCTAGCAGAGATGTGCATGTTGAGATGGATACTAGTGGTTGGGGCGTCACCCTGCGGCGCCGCTTGAGAGGAAGTTGTGCGCACGTTTTCATTTAAAAAAACATGGAGTCCTTGCCTCCATCTAGAAAAACATTTTAAGAAAAATCCGTACCTCCATCTAAAAAAAGGAGTAAAAAAAAAGAAAAAATCACCAACACAGCCTAAGAGTGAGCACCACTTTGCGTAGCTTTCCATTTAAAAAAATGTGTGGGGTCATCACCTCCATCTAAAAAGGAAAAAACTTTTAAAAAGATTCCTCACCTCCATCTAAAAATAATATCCCAAAAGCTTTTTCACCGTGGCCAACGAGCTTGCGCCATGTGGCATAGCCGGTTGGACGCCCTTCACGCGACGTTTAATTGGTTTAATGTCCACACAAGAAAGAATTGGGTCTGGAATGATGATATACGTGGTAGATGGCACTGATTGAAGAGAAGCTTGTCAAACGTTATCTGAGATGGTTTGGGCATATTTAGTGCAGGCCTCCAGAAGCGTCAGTGCATGGTGGGCGGGTAAGTTGTGCTGATAATGTCAAGAGAGGTTGGGGTAGACCAAACTTGTCATGGGAGGAATCCGTAAAGAGAGATCCGAAGGACTAGAATATCACCAAAGATGTAGCCATGGACAGGGGTGCGTGGAAGTTAGCTATCCACATGCCATAACCATGACTTGGTTTCGTTCTCTTATGGCTTTCAACTCTAGCCTACCCCAATTTGTTTGGAACTGAAAGGCTTTGTTGTTGTTGTCGTTGTACTCAACCTAATAGGCAAGAGATGCCTTTCAGTGAACATGAGGAGCTTAGTATTTTTTCTTTTGAAAGGCCAAATTGTGTTGGCCTTTTCCCTTAGTGGTGGTATTAAGAATACTTATGTCATGAAGTGTGATTGCCTGTGATTTTGTCACTTGACTATCAGTCATCAAAGCAATTACTGTCCAAATTTTTTATGTGCTGCAATATGATTTTTGAACCTTTTTTGAACCATCTGTTTTTTGACATGTATTCAGATGTTGTTACTCTTTCTTCGGGAGGTAGTATATTGAGGGCATGGAATCTTCCTGATGGACAAATGATCTGGGAAACCAATATTCAAACTTCCACATCATCAAAGTCGTTGCTGCATGTTTTGGTTTGTATTAGCAATTTGTGGATAATAAGACATCTTTTTCTTTGTATCACCTATTCAGAATAACCAATCTCCTTTTTTATGTGCAGTCAAACAGTAAAGTGGTAAAGGATAATTTGGTTTTAGTTTTGGCTGGACAATGGATTTATGCTGTATCAAGCATTGATGGAGTCATTTCTTGGGGAAAGGAGTTCACACTTGACGGGTACGCATAACTATGCCCCTTTGTTACTTGTTCAGAACATCAGGAATACAGTAATAACTTGCACTTCAATGTCTGTGCAGCCTAGAAATCAAGCAGGTCGTTCAATCACCTGAGAATGATATTGTCTATGTTGTTGGGATTGCTGGTTCCTCAAAGCTTGCTGTTTATCAGTTGAATGCTAAAACTGGAGAGATAGTAAAGGATGCCCAAGAGTCATTGCCTGATGGATTATGTGGTGAAATATTACTTGGTTCCAGTAATGTGTTGGTAGCACTGGATGAGACCAGGTCAGCTCTGTTTATTGTTGAGTTCAAGGGTGAGAGCATCAGCTACAACAAGGTGCAGATTTCAGAGTTTGTTCAAGACTTTTCTGGGACGGTCAAACTTCTACCACTGATGTCTAATGGTATCATAGCTTTGCAATCATCTTCTACTGTTTCTCTCCTGAAGCTTAAAGGTATGGATGGGTTGGAAGTAATCCATAGCTTTGACCAACCAGCCTCTGTGAGTGATGCTCTGACAATAACAGAAAAATATGAAGCCTTTGCTGTTGTGCAACATGTGGGTTCTCAAATTGAATTTATTGTCAAAGTTACAAGTGATTTAACCAATGAGATTATTAGGGAGAAAGTTGATATAGATCAGCATAGAGGCAGTGTACACAAGGTCTTCTTGAATAATTATGTCCGCACTGATAAATCTCATGGTTTTCGGGCTCTGGTTGTAATGGAAGATCATTCCATCCTGTTAATTCAACAAGGTGCGGTTGTCTGGAGCAGAGAGGATGGACTTGCTTCAATTGTTGATGTAATGGCTTCTGAATTGCCTGTTGAGAAGGATGGTGTCTCAGTTGCGGATGTGGAACACAATCTCTTTGAATGGCTTAAGGTAATCATGACTAACTAATGTTTATCTCCATGTTTTGGATATTTCAATATGGACTACATACAGACTGAAATGAGTGAACAAATACACTAATATGTGTCTACATGCACCCGATTTAGCAAAAAGTTAGAACACCATTTAACAGTGGTTGGATGGAGTATTCCAGAATGTCTGTTATTGAAACTTACTAGTAGATCTTCTGTCAATCCTGTAGAATTTATTGACATGCATTTATGTTTGCTGTACAGCTTTCTTAGCTAATGGTAGCACCGGTTAGGTAATGGTGTGTATTCATCCACAATTTCTTTTTCTGTTCATTGTGTGTGTGCTAACACGACTTAGGCAACACTACAACCCGCAGGAAGGTTTTGACATTTTATTGCATGTGCTTCTCAAAATTCATGTATGGCACTTGACTCCTGATTCTTGTATAGGGACATGTGCTGAAACTCAAAGGAACTCTAATGCTTGCTAGTGTTGATGAACTTGCTGCAATCCAAGCATTGAGAGTCAGAAGCTCTGAGAAAAATAAGATGACCAGAGACCATAATGGATTCCGCAAACTTCTTATTGTGTTGACCAAGGCTGGCAAAGTGGTAGCTCTGCATACTGGAGATGGCCGTATTATCTGGTCAAATTTGTTGCCTTCCCTTCGTGCTTCTAAATCTGGCGAAATGCCTTCTGCCTTGAGGATATACCAATGGCAGGTACCCCATCACCGTGTTATGCGTGAGAACCCATCCATACTTGTTGTGGGAAGATCTGGAGCCAGCTCTGTTGCTCCTGGTGTCCTCTGTGTTCTTGATTCGTATTCCGGAGAGGAACTCAACTCTCGGAGCTTTGACCATTCTGTTGCCCAAATTATCCCATTGACACTGAAGGATTCATCTGAACAGCGTCTTCATCTTATTGTTGATTCCAACTCCAACGCTCACCTATATCCAAGATCTCTGGATGCCCTTAATTCATTTATTAGTGAAATGTCAAATCAGTATTTCTATTCTGTAGATATTCAGAAAAATGCTATCAGAGGGTATTCATTACAGAAATCATGTGACTTCAATTCGGATGACACATACTGCTTTAGCACAAAGTTGTTATGGTCTATCATTTTCCCTTCCGACGCAGAAAGGATTTCTGTCTCCGAAGCACGAAAGATGAATGAGGTCCATTTATTTCCTCTGCTTGCTTCAATTCATATTCGGTGGCCCAACATCTTTTATTACAACATGTTATAACATAGTCTTTGCTTTCTTATGTCCTAAAGGTTGTTCACACTCAAGCAAAGATCATAGCAGATCAAGATGTGATGTACAAGTATTTATCAAAGAACTTAATTTTTGTTGCTACGGTGTCTCCTAATGCTGCTGGTGAAATTGGATCCGCGGCACCTGAAGAAGCTTCACTCGTGGCATATCTCATTGATGCTGTCAGCGGACGCATACTACACCGTGTGACCCATCATGGTGCACAAGGCCCTGTGCATGCCGTGAGTATAACTTGGCTTTTTATTCGTTAGCCCTAATCTCGTCAGTCAGAATTTGTGTATGAGACTGTTATACACTATTTCCATCTTTTCACAACATATTCGACATGCTTGAATTGCTACACATCTCAATTACACACGACATTTATATCTTAAGGCACGAAGATATGCTATCTGGAGTATCTTGCGCGTGTCTATATATGTTATTTTAAACCACTCTTCTTTACTATTTGTTAACATGCTTATTTCTTTTTGCGTTATCAAGGTTGTCAGCGAGAACTGGGTTGTCTATCATTATTTCAACCTCCGAGCTCACAGATTTGAAATTGCAGTGATTGAGATATATGACCAATCTAGGGCGGTATGGCTTGTGCACATTGTTATGATATAAGCTCATTTAGCATATTTTTTGGTGTCTTAACTTCACTAAGTGTTCACACAGGACAATAAAGATGTATTGAAGCTCATACTTGGGAAGCACAATTTGTCTGCACCCATGACTTCTTATTCCCGACCAGAGGTTATGGTGAAATCCCAGTCATACTTTTTTACTCATTCGGTGAAGGCAATGGCAGTTACACAAACAGCCAAGGGTATCACTTCCAAGCAGCTTCTCATTGGCACGATTGGTGACCAGGTCTGTTGTCTTGATTTTCATTTTCATTGCTATTTACCTGGACAACCCATTGCACATTTTTTGCCCTTGTTGGATGCGGACATGGTTTGTATGGCACCTCATATATATCCTTCTTACCTTATGGGAAATTGAGGGACCTCCTATCAGCTGGTCTTCTTACCATCATGTAGAATCTAAATGTTTCCATTATGGATAGTTGGTGCGAGTGGTGTTTCTAATTTGATCTCTTATCCAATACAAACAAAAACATGCAGTGCTTTGTCCCTAAAAGACATGCAGTGCTCAGTTGATCAATTTTTACTTTTGGATAGTTGCAAAAAAATTGTTTACTCTTTTTTTTTGGAACCTCAGATATACTCCCTCCGTTCCTAAATATTTGTCTTTCTAGATATTTGAACAAGTGACCACATACGAAGCAAAATGAGTGAATCTACACTCTAAAATATGTCTACATACATCCGTATGTGGTAGTCCATTTGAAATGACTAGAAAGACAAATATTTAGGAACGGAGGGAGTATGATTTTACATGTTGTGTCACCTTTCTGTTTTCTGTTGAAATCCCATGTCCACATTAATCCATCGGCAGTGCTGTCAGAATGATGTGTTATGCATGATGATGGTTCACCCTGGGTGCTGTTTGCACGTTCACCTTCGGTACCGTTCATGTGTATTTTACGCGCGCACGACCGTTGATTAGCTTGAAAAGCATGGAAACTTAGCTTCTATTACCTCTGTCCCAAATGACTTGTCTTAGATTTGTGTAGATACGGATGTCTTCAACACTAAAACGTGTCTAGATACATCCGTATCTAGATCAAGACAAGTAATTCGGGACGGAGGGAGTATTAGACTATTATTAGTTTGTTTACATGGGTTGGAGAGATTGTTTCTTTGTGGTCAAGTCATCCCTAGGAAGCTGTATCACATCATTTTTAATCAATGAAAGACGGATTGAGCAAAGCTACCATACTTATCTTCTGTGACCAGTTGCCTTTCTCGCACATGTTTATCTTCATTGTGAAATAGATTAACAACACCACGTGACTGCACTAATAAGATTTTGTACCAACATAGCCCCAGGAAACATATGCACCTTAACTCAAGCCTGTCAAGTTTGATAGCATCTGCTTATACAATATATGTTTGAAATGAACACATTTCGTCTTTTTAAACAAGATATTTGGCTATTTAATATGAAGTCAGTCGTAGATGCTTGAATTAGATTCTTATGAAACATATTACATATTGCAGGTTTTGGCACTTGACAAGCGCTTTCTTGACCCACGCCGTTCATTGAATCCTACACAACAAGAGAAAGAAGAGGGTATTATACCGTTAACAGATTCTTTGCCTATTATTCCACAGGTATTTCTATTGTCATGATGCTTTACCTTCACATATATTCTTTTAAGAGTTATATCAATGCACTGCATCTGTGTTCTTATAGTTGTATCACTGTTACAATATAAAAGCACTAATTGGTGTTACCATCTTGTCAAGATGAAGTTGCGCAATGGTATTGCTTTATAGATTATAATTTTCTCTTAGCGTGGTTGCATATATTATGCTTCGGTTACAGGTTTAGGACATTGGCTTGTTTCTATTTGGATTCGGTTAAGTAGTTGGTTTGATCCACTGTTGCTAAGATGTAATCTTCTCCTTCTGTTAAAAAGGGGCATTCATATCTTTTTATTTGTGTAGAACTGTTAAACTCCAAATAATGGTTCAAGAAATGTCAAGATACAAGATTATACTCTTTTTTCATGAGCTATGATGGGCCGGTCTCCCATCTATTTACTATAACGAGTGTCTACTGAAGTTCCAATCTTCAGTTTAAGTTTCAGAAACTTCAATAAAATGTGTATCCTCTGCTGCTGAATCAGTTAATCATTGTTGTGTATGATAAAACTAACATGGCTTCTTTTAGCACACTGGGAAGTGGAATTGGGACATAGATAACTTTGGTTGCATGGTTAAAATATGATTCTTCCTTCCAATTAAAGAAGACATTGATGATTTCAGAACCCAGTTCGTTTATTACTAACTTGTGCAGAACAAAGCTAGTTTATAAAGTCTATGAACGTAGTTTTCTCATTAACTTTTGGTTATTACTAACATTGCTTAAAAATTACTTGGACAACTTGCTTGAAGTGTGTAAAGGGGTCCTTTGAATATCTCTTCCAGCTTCATTTAACTACCAATCTCTTGCACACACTTCATTGCCTCATGTCTTGTGCTTGATATAGTGTTGTATGTCATAATATTTTGGTCACATGTTGGCATGCTTGTTTTGTCAAAGGTCCACTATTTTCAATACCTTGTGCTTAATTTGATGTTCTATGTTGGGCTAATTGGTCATTATCCATTCTTATATATTTATGATTAATATGATGCTGTATATTGAGCTATTTGGTCATTATACATCCTGCTTATGTGATTTTTCCTGCAGTCCTATGTGACACACTCTCTTCAAGTGGAAGCACTGCGAGGAATTGTTTCTATTCCGGCAAAGTTGGAGTCCACTACTCTTGTTTTCACTTATGGTGTGGATCTCTTCTACACTCGGCTTGCACCATCAAGAACCTATGATTCACTCACGGATGAATTCAGTTATGCTCTTCTTCTAATTACTATTGTCGCGTTGGTTGCTGCTCTTTTCGTTACTTGGATTTGGTCTGAGAAGAAGGAATTAAGAGACAAGTGGAGGTAACTGAGGCCTCAATGTTGTGATGCAAATGAAATTCGGCCCTAGTCGACACCCTTATCTTCGACTTTGTTAGTGCTAGGGTTCGTTTCACTTTTGACTATGCTACTATTTATGTAACATTTGAAAGTGAAACCTGTTTCTTGGGATGACACTGCATAAGGTACTTGTGCAATTAGAAATCCTGGACATGACATCACAGAACTGGCAGATCACGCATGACTCCTAATACGTTGTAAAATGTACTACAGCAACCAAACTTTCCAGCAGAATGTTAGCAGTGCTTTGTAACTTATTGAAGTTCTCATGTTCAACTTGCACCCTTTTCTGAGTAGAAATAACATTTCTCTCTTCCAATCTTGACATTAGTTGTGTCGTTGATATGTGATTCTCACGATTATGGTTTGTTTTGGGGAAAGAAACCTATTACTCAGAAGGTGATGTAGCAATTGATCAATCTGTCGCTGTTTCTTGACATTACACTTTTTCTGAAGATGTACGCCCATACACATGCATTACGTGCGGTTATCAGCTGCCTTATCTACCGCACCGTTCGATGTGCTTAATCAAGACCATCATCAGTTCGTACCCCCACACCAGCTGCCGTTCGATGCGCTTAATCAAGACCATCATCAGTTCGTACCCGCACACCAGCTGCCTCGCAGCATCTTTTGCAACAGAGACACATCGCTTCACAGTAGACGGCACCACAGATTGGGCGAGCAGCGGCCGCTTGCAGCACAATATGGAACACCGCCGGTGGTCATCGATGCTGTGATGGAGCATGGTTTGGCCGCCCGGTGCTGTGGTGGAGCTGCAATGGAACATCGCTGGTGGTCATCGATGTTGTGATGGAGCATGGCTTGGCAGCTTGGTGCCGTGGAGCTGCAATGGAACATCGCTGGGGGTCGTCGCTGCTGCGATGGAGCCGCTGGGCCGTCGACAATGTCACAAGTGCTACATAGTAGCGGTGGCGAGGGCTATGTTGCAACACAGGCAGCCATCGCCACCTGTCGCGTCACATCATAGGCATCACCGTCGAACGCTGCATCATAGCACAGGCAACCATCGACGGGCCGCGTAGCAGCGCAACGTCACGAGTGCTGCATACAAGCGTGGCAAGGGTTGCGTTGCAGCACTGGCAATCGATGATGACTGCCGCGTCACAATGCCGCAGCACCTCGAACGCTGCATTGCAACACCGGCAGCCATCAAGGGGTGCCGCATGCATCTCTGGAGTGTCGCGTGTTCCATCACTACGTCGATGTTGCGCCGGCTTTGCATCATTTATTGGAGTAGCTTGGGCAGGAAAGCTCACGGTGGAGAGAACAACAGATTAGAAATGAGAGGAGAAATGGGTGGCTCACGCTCGCGAAAGATAAGGAGACAAGGTTTGGTGGTTGGTGGGGCCCATGGGAACATGACGTGCTTTTAGCCGGCTGACGCGAGTTTGCGCGCGAGAGACAAGCACTGCACGATCGAGCTCGATCAGATGCCTCACAACGTGGTTTACGACTGCTAGAAATCAGTCGGTTGGAGTAATAATAACGATAGAGAGATGATACACATACAAGCAATAGGAAACAAGGAGGATACAAGCGGTTGTACTACTGTATACCGCCTTCACCATAACTACCAAGTACCGAAAACCTTCACAGTCGTCGAAGGAGAGTACCAGAAGCTGGTCCACATCTTGTTGCTGAAGAAACCCCCTAGCCAGGAGGCGAGCCATGATAGTCACCAGCCCCGGAAGGCTGGATATAGCCCCATAAGGAACATCGACCGGAGGAACCCTCCAAGTCTCTTCAATGCCGTATCCGGGCCCAACTCCAACCCGCCCTTCAACATTCCATCGGATCCTCCACCGTCTTTCGCAACTCCGCAACATTTATCACCATCGCACTCCAAGAGCAGCCCATCTCCGCCACCACACCTAGACGCAACACCAGATCGAAGCCGCTCCAACAGCTTGGACTTCACAAGTGAAAGGATCGATATGGTTGATTAGAAGGGGGGGGGGGTTGAATAGGCAACTAACAATTTTTAGCTTTTCTTTACCAAATTAAACTTAGCATCAAAATAGGTTGTCTAGATATGCAACTAGTTGAGCAACCTATATGATGCAACAACAACAAGCACACAAGCAAGCAAGGGATACAACACAATAAGCTTGCACAAGTAAAAGTAAGAGATACCAAGAGTGGAGCCGGTGGAGACGAGGATGTGTTACCGAAGTTCCTTCCCTTGAAGAGGAAGTACGTCTCCGTTGGAGCGGTGTGGAGGCACAATGCTCCCCAAGAAGCCACTAGGGCCACCGTATTCTCCTCACGCCCTCACACAATGCGAGATGCCGTGATTCCACTATTGATGCCCTTGGAGGCGGCGACCGAACCTTTACAAACAAGGTTGGGGTAATCTCCACAACTTAATTGGAGGCTCCCAATGACACCACGAAGCTTCACCACAATGGAATATTGCTCCGCGGTGACCTCAACCGTCTAGGGTGCTCAAACACCCAAGAGTAACAATATCTACAAGGGATTAGTGGGGAGAATCAAATTTCTCTTGGTGGAAGTGTAGATCGGGGCCTTCTCAACCAATCCCTAGAAAATCAACAAGTTTGATTGGCTAGGGTGAGAGATCGGGCGAAAATGGAGCTTTGAGCAACAATGGAGCTTAGGGAGGGAAGAGGTGGTCTTCTTGGGGAAGAAGACCCCCTATATATAGTGCGGGAAAAGATCCAACCGTTACCCCCTCACTCAGCCCGCGAGACGCGGTACTACCGCACACGCTCGCGGTACTACCGCAAGGCGCTATGGTACTACTGCTTTTGATTGCGGTACTACCGCTCGTGCAGTAGAAGCCAGATGAGGTCCTGTTGCACTAGGCAACGAGCGGTACTACCGCGCGCCCCTGCGGTACTACCGCAGGGCAGGGCTCTTCTAGCTGGAAAAAGCATAGACTAAATAAATTACGTCCGTGACTACTTTCGCTGAGTTAAGGACTGTGCAAAAATCCGGCACGGTACTACCGCTCGGGAGCGGTACTACCGCGTAGGGGCGGAAGTAAAAGATTACTTCCGGGCCTACTTCCGCATGCGCCAGCGTCAGGGCCAGACACAACGGTACTACCGCTCACCAGGAGCGGTACTACCGCTGGTCCTTGCGGTACTACTGCGACCTTGAGCGGTACTACCGCAAGCCCCTGTGGTACTACTGCTCCCTTGAGCAGTACTACCGCATGCCACAGACACTCTAGCATTTGAAAGAAATCATTTCGCAGAGACAAGGATAAATGGACGGTGCTCCAATGAAGCGAAGGAAAGGTGGTGCAAAGGAACAGATGTGTGCGTGTTGATTCCACCCTAACCTTTCCGATGCGGACCCCCTCTTAATAGTACGGTTTTCCTACGACTCAAATCCACCGAAAAGAAACGTAGAGAACCGCCGTCTTTGATAGGCTTCGAGGGGTACCGAATCGTCTTGTGCCTAGACATGAGATATCTGAAATGCTCAATGCACATGATTAGTCCGCAAATGCATTGTCATCAATCACCAAAACCCCATAGGGAGAAATATGCCCTTCCAGTCTCCCCCTTTTTGGTGGATTGATGACAATACGGGATTTGCACAAAGGGATATAAAATGAACAAAAGCAAACCCAAAATCTATAAAATATAGACAGGCTCCCCCTAGATGTGTGCGCTCTATAGATATGCTTTGGACTGCACAACACACATACTAGGATCAACACCCCCCTATATTTTATAGACAAGGCAATCCTTGCAACAAACTAAGTGACACTAAGCATAGAGGCAAGGTATAGTAAGTGAGCATGAAGTAAAGGGCACAAGATAAAATAAGCTCACAATCTACTAAACATACTAGACAATAAAGGATAAGCTTGAGGGCATATGTCTCACACCATATGATAGAATAAGTCTCCTCGTCTCACAAGCACACGCACACAAACCAACAAACCAAAGCAACGAAGGTTCAACGAAACGAAAGCAAAGAGACACAAGACTCGCAAATCCTACACTCTCCCCCTTTGGCATCGAGACACCAAACAGGTAGAGAGGACACCTACGACACATGTGGTAGCTCCCACTAACGTGATCACCCAACAAGCTCCTCATCTGTCTCAGCAGCAGGAATGGACTCCCCATCTGACTCAGTGCACTGATAGCCCTGCTTCGTCATCCAGGCAGCCTCAGGAGTTATGTTCATCTCTGACCCGCTCGAGACTTGCTCGCCAAGCTTCCTCAAGATCCTCTTGTCACGCCGGTGACTCTCCTTCTGAGCAACGTGGGCCTGGTACTGCCCCTTGGCCTGCATGCAGAACAGAGACTTCACCTTGGCCTTGAACTTCTTAGCCTAAGATGGCTCAGAAGAGGGAGGTGCATACCCCTCAGAACTGTCCTCAGCCTCCTCCTCCTCAAACTCATCCTCATCAACATCCATACGAGCAGCCTCGGCCTCAGCCCAGGTAGTGGTGTTAGCCCACTTGTTCTTCTGGCACAACTTGATGAGCTCATGGAGAATCCAGTTGGGAGCAAGAAACTCTTCACCCGGAAAGAGCTTCTCCCAAGTCTTCGAGATCAAGAGGAACAAATAAGGTCCATAGACGGGCACCTTACGATGGAATACAACAAACTGAAGCTCACTCCACATGATATGAGAGACATCAAGTGGTCTAGGTTGGTGAAGACGGGCTTCCTCACAAATAAGCGTCATGTCCACAAGATAGGAGTGCACCTTGTCCTTGTCGCCTATGCGAGGAAAAAGAGAGTTGCGGAAGATCCGGTGGATGCTGTCAAGGAACGGGTTCAGCACAAAAGACTTCTTGCCCTTGGGTAGAGTCTTCTCAACAAGGTAGTTCTGAAGCTTGTTCTTGGATGCAGATCTGGGTTGGCATGCGGGCGGACACCAACGGGAACCTCTAGCCCCTCATCATGAACATGCAACACATCCATGAACTCCTTCCACTCAGCAGTCATCCTCTTCCCATTTGTCATCCAAGTCATGGTCCGCTTCACATACGTGTGGAAGTGGACAGAAGCAAATAACTGAGCCACAAGCTCTGGGTCAAAGTCAAGGTGGAACGTGAGGATCCCCTCAATATCAAACTGCTCCACCAAATCCAGAGGCTCACCAAAATATGCCCGGTTCTTCTTCAGATGTTCCATGTCAATCCACTGGACGGGTACGTAGATGTTTCGCTTGGCCTAGATCACATCTAGGTAGATGAGATTTGTTGCTTGGTCCAGAACAGGTTATTGCCCCTGCTGAGTTCCCTTGGATTGACGTAGGGGTTGAGCTTTCTTCGAATCAGAAACTCTGCTTGAGGCATTTCATCCATGCCGACAGCTGGCTCCTTGGTCTTGGTAGCTGTGGTCTTGACGTGGCGTTGTGGGGCGCGGGACCCCTCGGGAGCTTCTTGGTTGCGAAGGCGCTTGGAGCTCGTGTCACGGCTGGGATTCGAGCACCTTGCATTGGAGCTGGATCCACCACCTAAGACACACAATGCAAACGCACGAGAAGAGCGAGAAGGATTATTGCAAAGACCAAGGCCAAAACCGAACGAAACAAGTAGAAATGAGATTGGGTGTGACAAAACAAGGTAATTCTTAAGTCAACAGTAGTACTAGACCAGGATGCAGAAGTAAAAACTTGCATCTGCTCTAGCCGCGGTAGTACGGCGCTGGTTGGCATGGTAGTACCACGCCTAGAGCGGAAGAACTTTTTTACTTCCGCATGACGGGCGGTAGTACTGCTCCAGCGGAGCGGTAGTACCACACGGGGCGGTTCTTGCACGAGCGAGCGGTAGTACCACGCCAGCGGAGGGGTAGTACCGCACGGAACTGCATCTCGCAAGAACAAATCTAGGAACATCCGTAAAGATAGATTGGTACTACCGTTGATCAAAACTACAGTGTTACATCACACCAAATAGCATATCTACTGCACTAGCACTCTCCAACAATCTCCTCTTGCAAAAATTTAGCCAAAAATCACAAGAACTACACATGCATCTCCCAAAACCTAGAAGCACAACAACGGGGATAAGAGAGAGGGACTAAGGGAGATACCGGGTTCCATGGCAAGAGGGCGAGGTGGGGATCGATCCCACCGGTTGGAATGCGAGGAGAGTGGCCGGAGATGGAGATCCGACGAGGTCCTCCGGCGCCGTTCTTGGGCAGGAGAGAGAGAGAGATGAAGTGAGGGGAAGGGATGAATGGGTATGGGGGAGTTGGAACTCCCCCTGCCCGTCTTAACCCCCACGTGCTCTCGACAGCGCGGTAGTACCGCGGGTCATCGCGGTAGTACCGCACACAGGGCGGTAGTACCGCTCTTCCAGCGACAGTAAAAAATTACTACCGCGATGGAAGCGGTAGTACCGTGCCGTGGGTGCAGCTGTGCAAGCACAGGAGCCACCCACCTCCAGCGGTAGTACCGTGGCTTGCCACGGTAGTACCGTACACCCAAGAAAGTGCAAGTTTCGACAAAACAGATTAACACGGCCTTTGCAATGCACACTTTGAGCAATCGGACATGCAAAAGAGCACAAACGAAGCAACTAAACCACATACAAAGCCTGAAAGAAAGCAAAATGACAACGAGGACCAAACACGAACCAAAACTTCTCAAGAGGAGAGGTCGGTGGCCGGAGCCACCTATGTTTGAGTCAATTGGTATGGCACCGCGAAGAATTATCCTTGGGCCCATGACCAAAACTCGTCTTTGAAGCACAAGTACCATCTACATGTTGGGGAACGTAGCATGCAATTTTTAAAAAAAATTCCTACGATCACACAAGATCTATCTAGGAGATTCATAGCAACAAGATGGAGAGAGTGTGTCCACGTACCCTCGTAGACCGAAAGGGAAAGCGTTTAGTAACGCCGTTGATGTAGTCGAACGTCTTCGCAATCCAACCGATCCAAGCACCGAACATATGGCACCTCCGCGATCAGCACACGTTCAGCTCGATGACGTCCCTCGAACTCTTGATCCAGTTGAGGCAGAGGGAGAGTTCCGTTAGCACGACGGTGTGGCGATAGTGATGATGAAGTTAATGGCGCAGGGCTTCGCCTAAGCACTACGACGATATGACCGAGATGTGTAACTGTGGAGGGGGGCACCGCACACGGTTAAGAGAAAACTTGTGTGTTCCAGGGTGCCCCTGCCCCCGTATATAAAGGAGGGGAGGGGGAGGCCGGCCGGCCCTCTAGGGCGCGCCAAGAGAGGGGAGTCCTACTAGGACTCCAAGTCCTAGTAGGATTCCACCTAAGGAAGAAGGGGAAGAAGGAAGGGAAGGAAAGGGGGGCGCCACCCCCTTCCCCTAGTCCAATTCGCACCCAGGGGGAGGGGGCGGCCAGCCCCTTGTGGCCCTTCCTCTCTCCCCACTAAGGCCCATGAAGGCCCATTAGTTCCCCCGGGGGGTTCCGATAACCCTCTGGCACTCCGATAGTTATCCGGTACCTCTCGGAACTCATCCGGTGTCCGAATAACATCGTCCAATATATCAATCTTTATGTCTCGACCATTTCAAGACTCCTCGTCATGTCCGTGATCTCATCCGGGACTCCGAACAAACTTCTTCATCAAATCACATAACTCATAATACAAATCGTCATCGAATGTTAAGCATGCGGACTCTACGGGTTCGAGAACTATGTAGACATGACCGAGACATATCTCTGGTCAATAACCAATAGCGGAACCTGGATGCTTATATTGTCTCCTACATATTCTAGGAAGATCTTTATCGGTCAAACCGCATAACAACATCCTTTGTCATCGGTATATTACTTGCCCGAGATTCGATCGTCGGTATCATCATACCTAGTCCAATCTCGTCACCGGCAAGTCTCTTTACTCGTTCTATAATGCATCATCCCGCAACTAACTCATTAGTCACATTGCTTGCAAGGTTTATAGTGATGAGCATTACCCAGAGGGCCCAGAGATACCTCTCCGATACACGACAACTCAACAAACACCATCAGAGACACCTGTAGAGCATCTTTATAATCACCCAGTTACGTTGTGACGTTTGATAGCACACAAGGTCCTTCCTCCGGTATTCGGGAGTTGCATAATCTCATAGTCAGAGGAACATGTATAAGTCATGATGAAAGCAATAGCAATAAAACTAAACGATGCTAAGCTAACGGATGGGTCTTGTCCATCACATCATTCGCTAATGATGTGATCCCGTTGATCAAATGACCACACATGTCTAGGGTCAGGAAACTTAACCATCTTTGATTAACGAGCTAGTCTTGTAGAGGCATACTAGGGACACTCTGTTTGCCTATGTATTCACACATGTACTAAGTTTCCCGTTAATACAATTCTAGCATGAATAATAAACATTTATCATGACATAAGGAAATATAAATAACAACTTTATTATTGCCTCTAGGGCATATTTCCTTCAGTCTCCCACTTGCACTAGAGTCAATAATCTAGTTCACATCGTCATGTGATTTAATACCAATAGTTCACATCTTTATGTGATTAGTTCACATCGCCATGTGACTAATACCCAAAGGGTTTTACTAGAGTCAATAATGTAGTTCACATCGCTATGTGATTAACACCCAAAGAGTACTAAGGTGTGATCATGTTTTTCTTGTGAGAGAAGCTTAGTCAATGGGTCTGTCACATTCAGAGCCGTATGTATTTTGCAAATTTTCTATGTCTACAATGCTCCGCATGGAGCTACTCTAGCTAATTGCTCCCACTTACAATATGTATCCAGATTGAGACTTAGAGTCATCCGGATCGGTGTAAAAGCTTGCATCGACGCAACTCTTTATGATGAACTCTTTATCACCTCCATAACCGAGAAATATCTCCTTAGTCTTCTAAGGATAATTTTGACCGCTGTCCAGTGATCCACTCCTGGATCAATATCGTACCCCCTTGCCAAATTCATGGCAAGGTACACAATAGGTTTGGTACATAGCATAGCATACTTTATAGAACCTATGGCTGAGGCATAGGGAATGACTTTCATTCTCTTTCTATTTTCTGCCGTGGTCGTGTTTTGAGTCTTACTCAACTTTACACCTTGCAATACAGGCAAGAACTACTTCTTTGACTATTCCATTTTGAACTACTTCAAAATCTTGTCATGGTATGCACTCTTTGAAAATCTTATCAAGCGTCTTGATCTATCTCTATAGATCTTGATGCCCAATATGTAAGCAGCTTCACCGAGGCCTTTCTTTGAAAAACTCCTTTCAAACACTCCTTTATGCTTTCCAGAAAATTCTACATCATTTCCGATCAACAATATGTCATTCACATATACTTATGAGAAAGGCTGTAGTGCTCCCACTCACTTTCTTGTAAATACAGGCTTCACCGCAAGTCTGTATAAAACTATATGCTTTGATCAACTCATCAAAGTGTATATTCCAACTCTGAGATGCTTGCACCAGTCCATAGATGGATCGCTGGAGCTTGCACATTTTGTCAGCACCTTTAGGATTGACAAAACCTTCTGGTTGTATCATATACAACTCTTCTTTAATAAATCTATTGGAATGCAGTTTTGACATCCATTTGTCAGATTTCATAAAATGTGACAATTGCTAACATGATTCGGCCAGACTTTAAGCATTGATACGAGTGAGAAAATCTCATCGTAGTCAACACCTTGAACTTGTCAAAAACCCTTTTCGACAAGTCGAGCTTGGTAGATAGTAACACTACTATCAGCGTCCGTCTTCCTCTTGAAGATCCATTTATTCTCAATGGTTGCCGATCATCGGGCAAGTCCACCAAAGTCCACACTTTGTTCTCATACATGGATTCTATCTCAGATTTCATGGCCTCAAGCCATTTGTCGGAATCTGGGCTCATCATCGTTTCCTCATAGTTCGTAGGTTCATCATGGTCTAGTAACATGACTTCCAGAACAGGATTACCGTACCACTCTGGTTGACCTACGAGGTTTGGTAGTAACTTGATATGAAGTTTCATGATCATCATCATAACTTCCTCACTAATTGGTGTAGTCATCACTTGAACTGATTTCTATGATGAACCATTTTCCAATTCGAGAGAAGGTACAACTACCTCATCAAGTTCTACTTTCCTCCCACTCACTTCTTTCGAGAGAAACTCCTTCTCTAGAAAGGATCCATTCTTAGCAACGAATATCTTGCCTTCGGATCTGTGATAGAAGGTGTACCCAACAGTTTCCTTTGGGTATCCTATGAAGACACATTTCTCCGATTTGGCTTCTAGCTTATCAGGTTGAAGCTTTTTTCACATAACCATCACAGCCCCAAACTTTAAGAAACGACAACTTAGGTTTCTTGCCAAACCATAGTTCATATGGTGTCGTCTCAACGGATTTATTTGGTGCCCTATTTAACGTGAATGCAGCTGTATCTAATGCATAACCCCAAAACGATAGTGGTAAATCGGTAAGAGACATCATAGATTGCACCATATCTAATAAAGAACGGTCACGACGTTTGGACACTCCATTATACTATGGTGTTCCAGGTGGCGTGAGTTGTGAAACTATTCCACATTGTTTTAAATGAAGGCCAAACTCGTAACTCAAATATTTGCCTTCGTGATCAGATCTTAGAAACTATTTTCTTGTTATGATGATTTTCCACTTCACTCTGAAATTCTTTGAACTTTTCAAATGTTTCAGACTTGTGTTTCATTAAGTAGATATACCCATATCTGCTCAAATCATCTGTGAAGGTCAGAAAATAACGATACCCGCCGCGAGCCTCCACACTTATCGGACCGCATACATCAGTATGTATTATTTCCAACAAGTCAGTTGCTCGCTCCATTGTTCCGGAGAACGGAGTTTTAGTCATCTTGCCCATGAGGCATGGTCCGCAAGCATCAAGTGATTCATAATCAAGTGATTCCAAAAGCCCATCAGCATGGAGTTTCTTCGTGCGCTTTACACCAATATGACCTAAACGGCAGTGCCACAAATAAGTTGCACTATCATTATTAATTTTGTATCTTTTGGCATCAATATTATGAATATGTGTATCATTACGGTCGAGATTCAATAAACCATTTATATTAAGTGTATGACCATAGAAGGTTTTATTCATGTAAATAGAACAACAATTATTCTTTGACTTAAATGAATAACCGTATTGCAATAAACATGATCCAATCATATTCATGCTCAACGCAAACACCAAATAACATTTATTTTGGTCCAACACTAATCTCGAAGGTAGAGGGAGTGTGCGATGGTGAGCTTATCAACCTTGGAATCATTTCCAACACACATCGTCACTTCGCCCATAACTAGTCTTTGTTCATTTTGCAACTCCTGTTTCGAGTTAGTAATCATAGCAACTGAACCAGTATCAAATACCCTGGGGTTACTATGAACACTAGTAAAGTACACATCAATAAAATGTATATCAAATATACCTTTCACTTTGCCATCCTTCTTATCCGCCAAATATTTGGGGTAGTTCTGCTTCCAGTGCCCATTCCCTTTCCAGTAGAAGCACTCAGTTTCAGGCTTAGGTTTAGCTTTGGGGTTGTTCACGGGAATGGCAACTTGCTTGTCATTCTTTCTTGAAGTTCCCTTTCTTTTCCTTTGCCCCTTTTCTTGAAACTAGTGGTCTTGTTAACCATCAACACTTGATGCTCTTTCTTGATTTCTACCTTTCGCCGATTTTAGCATCGCGAAGAGCTCGGGAATCTTTTTCGTCATCCCTTGCATATTATAGTTCATAACGAAGTTCCAGTAACTTGGTGATAGTGACTAGAGAACTCTGTCAATCACTATCTTGTCTGGAAGATTAACTCCCACTTGATTCAAGCGATTGTAGTACCCAGACATTCTGAGCACATGCTCACTAGCTGAGCTATTCTCCTCCATCTTGTAGGCAAAGTACTTTGTCAGAGGTCTCATACCTCTCGATTCGGGCATGAGTCTGAAATACCAATTTCAGCTCTTAGAACATCTCATATGCTCTGTGTCGTTCAAAACGTTTTTGAAGTCCCGGTTCTAAGCCGCAAAGCATGGTGCACTAAACTATCAAGTAGTCATCATACCGAGCATTTTTAAACGTTCATAACATCTGCATGTGCTGCTGCAATAAGTCTGTCACCTAGCGGTGCATCAAGGACATAATTCTTCTGTGCAGCAATGAGGATAATCCTCAGATCACGGAACAAGTCCGCATCATTGCTACAATCATCTTTCAACTATATTTTTCTCTAGGAACATATCAAAAAATAAACGGGGAGCTACATCGCAAGCTATTGATCTACAACATAGATATGCAAATACTATCAGGACTAAGTTCATGATAAATTAAAGTTCAATTAATCATATTACTTAAGAACTCCCACTTAGATAGACATCCCTCTAGTCATCTAAATGATCACGTGATCCATATCAACTAAACCATGTCCGATCATCACGTGAGATGGAGTAGTTTTCAATGGTAACATCACTATGTTGATCATATGTACTATATGATTCACGTTCGATCTTTCGATCTCAGTGTTCTGAGGCCATATCTGCATATGCTAGGCTCGTCAAGTTTAACCCGAGTATTCTGCACGTGCAAAACTGGCTTGCACCCGTTGTATGTGAACGTAGAGCTTATCACACCCGATCATCACGTGGTGTCTCGGCACGACGAACTGTCGCAACGGTGCATACTCAGGGAGAACACTTATACCTTGAAATTTAGTGAGGGATCATCTTATAATCCTACCGTCGGACTAAGCAAAATAAGATGCATAAAGGATAAACATCACATGCAATCAATATAAGTGATATGATATGGCCATCATCATCTTGTGCCTTTGATCTCCATCCCCAAAGCACCGTCATGACCACCATCGTCACCGGCTTGACACCTTGATCTCCATCGTAGCATCGTTGTCGTCTCGCCAACTATTGCTTCTACGACTATCGCTACCGCATAGTGATAAAGTAAAGCAAAGCAATTACATGGCGATTGCGTTTAATACAATAAAGCGACAACCATATGGCTCCTGCCAGTTGCCGATAACTGTTACAAAACATGATCATCTCATACAACAATTTATATATCATCACGTCTTGACCATATCACATCACAACAAGCCCTGCAAAAACAAGTTAGACGTCCTCTAATTTGTTGTTGCAAGTTTTACGTGGCTGCTACGGGCTTCTAGCAAGAACCGTTCTTACGTACGCATCAAAACCACAACGATTTTTCGTCAAGTGTGCTGTTTTAACTTTCAACAAGGACCGGGCATAGTCAAATTCGATTCAACTAAAACTGGAGAAACAGACACCCGCTAGCCACCTGTGTGCGAAGCACGTCGGTAGAACCAGCCTCATGAACGTGGTCATGTAATGTCGGTCCGGGCCGCTTCATCCAACAATACCGCCGAATCAAAGTAAGACATTGCTGGTAAGCAGTATGATTATTATCGCCCACAACTCTTTGTGTTCTACTCGTGCATATAATATCTACGCATAGACCTAGTTCGGATGCGACTGTTGGGGAACGTAGCATGCAATTTCAAAAAAATTTCCTACGATCACACAAGATCTATCTAGGAGATGCATAGCAACGAGACGGGGAGAGTGTGTCCACGTACCCTCGTAGACCGAAAGCGGAAGCGTTTAGTAACGTGGTTGATGTAGTCGAACATCTTCGCGATCCAACCGATCCAAGCACCGAACGTACGGCACCTCCGCGACCAGCACACGTTCAACTCGATGACGTCCCTCGAACTCTTGATCCAGTTGAGGCCGAGTGAGAGTTCCGTCAGCACGACGGCGTGGCCATGGTGATGATGAAGTTACCGGCGCAGGGCTTCGCCTAAGCACTACGATGATATGTCCGAGGCGTGTAACTGTGGAGGGGGGCACCGCACACGGTTAAGAGAAAACTTGTGTGTTCTAGGGTGCCCCCTGCCCCCGTATATAAAGGAGGGGAAGGGGAGGCCGGACGGCCCTCTAGGGCGCGCCAGGAGAGGGGAGTCCTTGGACTCCAAGTCCTAGTAGGATTCCACCTAAGGAAGAGGGGGAATAAGGAAGGGAAAGGGGGAAGGGAAGGAAAGGGGGGCGCCGCCCCCTTCCCCTAGTCCAATTCGGACCCGGGGGGGGGGGGGGGGCGACCAGCCCCTTGTGGCCCTTCCTCTCTCCCCACTAAGGCCCATGAAGGCCCATTAGTTCCCCCGGGGGGTTCCGATAACCCTCCGGCACTCCGATAGTTATCCGGTACCTATCGGAACTCATCCGGTGTCCGAATAACATCATCCAATATATCAATCTTTATGTCTCAACCATTTCGAGACTCCTCGTCATGTCCGTGATCTCATCCGGGACTCCGAACAAACTTCGGTCATAAAATCACATAACTCATAATACAAATAGTCATCGAACGTTAAGCGTGCGGACCCTATGGGTTCGAGAACTATGTAGACATGACCGAGACATATCTCAGGTCAATAACCAATAGCGGAATCTGGGCTCATATTGGCCCCTACATATTCTACGAAGATCTTTATCGGTCAAACTGCATAACAACATATGTTGTTCCCTTTGTCATCGCTATGTTACTTGCCCGAGATTCGATCATTGGTATCATCATACCTAGTCCAATCTTGTCACCGGCAAGTCTCTTTACTCGTTCTGTAATGCATCATCCCGCAACTAACTCATTAGTCACATTGCTTGCAAGGCTTATAGTGATGAGCATTACCGAGAGGGCCCAGAGATACCTCTCCGATACACAGAATGACAAATCCTAATCTCGATCTATGCCAACTCAACAAACACCATCGGAGACACCTGTAGAGCATCTTTATAATCACCCAGTTACGTTGTGACATTTGATAGCACACAAGGTGTTCCTTCGATATTCGGGAGTTGCATAATCTCAGAGTCAGAGGAACATGTATAAGTCATGATGAAAGCAATAGCAATAAAACTAAACGATGCTAAGGTAACGGATGGGTCTTGTCCATCACATCATTCTCTAATGACGTGATCCTATTGATAAAATGACAACACATGTCTATGGTCAGGAAACTTAACCATCTTTGATTAACGAGCTAGTCTAGTAGAGGCATACTAGGGACACTCTCTTTGCCTATGTATTCACACATGTACTAAGTTTTCGGTTAATACAATTATAGCATGAATAATAAACATTTATCATGATATAAGGAAATATAAATGACAACTTTATTATTGCCTCTAGGGCATATTTCCTTCACTACTATGGCGACACTACAGCAGGATGCTGCTAACACGACACTACGATCAAAGACCCTTCGACGAAACTGTGTGCGATGCCATAATCACAAACAGTGGTGTAAAAAACCCGTCAAAAAAGGTGCAAAACATTTGCGATGACGAATGCATCAAACACGGTTCAGATTTTAGTTGCGTGTGCGAAGCAGGGCATACGGCTGATCCAGACGAACTGTTTGCGATTAGAGAGAACAACAGAAACGGGCAGCCATATCAATGTGTGTGTGATATACGGCATACGGTTCGTTCCGATGAACTGTTTGCTATTAGGGAAAGCAACAGAAACGGCCAGCCAGATCAAGGTGTGTGTGATATACGGCATACGGTTTAGTCGAATGAACTGTTTTCGATTAGGGAAGAGAACATAAACGGTTCAACTTAACAAGATGTGTGTGATACGCGGCAAAAAGGCCGAAGGTTAATTCGAGAACAAGTACACAGAGGTTAATTTGACATACATGACTTATAAGTTTCACAGAAATCATATCACTTTTTTTGGAAAATATTTAATTGCGTTGAATGTATATAATGCTCCGTCCTATTAGTTGAATTAACCTCGAGGTCCATGTTTTGGAAACATGTCGTAAAGTAACGGGATAGACCTTCATTCAAGGCAATCAACATGTGTTCAAAAAACAAAAATTATCAAAAAGTAACAAGATAGACCTTCTTCAAGCCAATCAACATGTGTACAAAAAACAAAATATGTAAAAATTACAAAACATGGACCTCGAGGTTAATTCAACTAATATGATGGAACACTATATACATTCAACGCAATTAAATGCAGTGACCCATCACATCAGTTAATTTAACATTGAGCCCACTTCCCATCCGGTCACCCATCTGATGACTACTCCAGCCTCAACACACTTAACTTGGGAGATTCTATTAGATGAGATATCGGTAGGGAAGCTGGTCCTTGCTGCTATAGGATCCCTCTTTGCATCCTTTATTGGGCACCCGGATGACCGGCTGTTGCCGCCCAATGGTCAATGCCACGTCCCCCGCATGGCAGTTTTTGCAGCGGGTAACTGCATCGTCGCGCCATGCCCGACGCAACCGCATGCACACGAACGTGCGTGATCGTGCGCCGGCCCCAAACACTGGCAGCACAACTTATAAATTGACGGATGGATTACTAGTTACAGTGATGCATATAATTAAGCAAAGGGATCACACATGTTTGTATTGACTAGAACGAGAATGCAATGGCACAATAAGAATTAAGGCCACGATGATGCGATCGTAGTGGTGGTTACAGGAGGCAAGAGGAAAGATAAATCCATCAACGTACGACCTCCTCCTCCTGAACTCAATGCGCCGGGCCACCGACCGGTGGCTAAGGAGCGGCGGCTTTTGTGGCGAGGTCAAGGTGCTTCTCAGCAAAGGCATCCAAGGCTTCCAGCCGGTTGAAGAAGGCCAACGTCGTAGCATCCTCACCGGCGTTGTAGATACCTATGTACACGATTCGCTCGTACACATGGATGTGTAGGTCGACGGTTTCTTGCAGGGCGAGGCGCCTCGCGGCGAGCGCGACCTCCAGGTGGACATTCTTCGTGGCGTCGGCGGGCAGTCGCAGGGCCACTAGTGCTTGAAAGAGGTTCCGACCATGGAGGCCGATTAGGGTGGCAGGCAATGAGGAGCCCGGGTGCGCGAGCTGGAGGAGTACGGCGATGTCGCCCGCGAGCTTCTTGACAATGGTGAACCTGTTGGTGGTGCGAACGATCATCTGGTCGTAATGAGAGTCGTAGCTGGCGTTGACGGCGAACATCCACCAGCCGGTTTCCAACACCGTGTGGAGACGATCCATGGTGCCATGCCGCAGGCCGACGTCGTGGACCATCTCGCACATCCGCTGGCCGCTCGTGCACATTGCCGCCATGGGTCTAGAGTGAGCACTTTTGCGCTTATTAGTGTAGGTGCTTAGGCAAATGCTTAGGTGCGTACGATGTGGTAGATGCATTGGAATGGAGGGGCGCCTTTATATGAGTGCAAACTGCGTTGCATTCACATCGTGCTGCCTCTTTTCCCGGTTCTCCTCCCATTACTTCCCTGATGCATTCACATGATGCTAACTGAAGGAGGATGCATCATTGGCCGTTCAACATTTCGGGAACCGCTACCCTCTCCCTCGTCTGCATTAAAGCCGTATTGGGAACTGTGCCGCCCACTGTCAAATCAAATAGTACCGCGCCGCCCGCCGCCCGCCCGGCTGAACACGCCTCCTCGCCTCCATCTATGCTTAATTACTGAATTTTAGTTGCAAAACTTAGATACTGCTAGTGATTTTTAGCTTCATATTTTGACAAATCACAGTGTTACAAGGTTGGCAAATGGCAATGTTACTAGATCAACAAATGTCAATTTTCTATTTTGACAGATGCAAATCGCACCAAATTGTTTGTAAGAGGTTCACACGGGTCATCCAAAAGAACCGTTTGCGTTCAACAGATGCACACATCCTGCTCTCACTTTGCATAAGGGTGTTCTATCTAAAACGTTTGCGATCAAGAGCCATTAAAACCTATAGCCATTAAAACCAAGACACGTGGCGTTACGTGAACCGTTAACATGACGCACACGGTTTGAATTATACAAACGCTTGAGATATTAAAGTGGCAGCTATTTTTCAAAATGCCTTTGTTGGCTGTTATTCGAGTGCGCTCTCTCTCAAAATGGACAAGAAAAATACCACAGCATGTCGGGTGCCATTCCATTATAGCATGCCAAGTTTCATGAATTTCAGACGAGTTTTGGATTTACTAGAATATAAAAACAAAGTATCTCAACATTTTGCCGGCAATCAACGGTTCCCTGGTGTTTGAAATTCATTCCCATTTCTTGCATTGGACCTAAGCATGCACCCAAGGACAAAGATTTGATTTTTCAACCAATTTATATGCACTGGAGCATGTGCATATAGTTCAAATTTGAATTATGCAGATAAATGCATTGAGAACTCACTTAATGCATAAAAATGTCCAAACGAACCCCGAAAAATCACAAAATTTGACACAACACTCCTGTTGTTCTATGTTGACACGAGAATTTTTTTTGAAAGCAATAAGAGGCAATAGATATTGTTTCGTCCCCAAAGGTGGGATGTTCCCTCACGAAACCCTCATGCTTGTTGTGAGAAGCTCTTGTTTGTGAGAAGCATATACCCAAACCTGACCCAAATGGGACAAAAAATTTACCAGGACATGTTGATGCCGCTCCATGATAGCATGCCAAGTTTCATGAATTTCAGACGAGTTTTGGATTTACTAGAAATTAAAAACCAGGTATCTCAATGTTTGCGGCCGAGTGATGGTGGCAGGGTGTTTGACATTCATTCCCATTTCTTGCATGGGACCTAAGCATGCACCCAAGGACAAAGATTTGATTTTTTAACCAATTTATATGCACTGGAGCATGTGCATGTAGTTCAAATTTGAATTATGCACATAAATGCATTGAAAACTCACTTAATGCATAAAAATGTCCAAACAAACCCCAAAAAATTACAAAAAATAACACAACACTCCTGTTGTTCTATGTTGGCACAAGAATTTTTTTGAAAGCAATAAGAGGCAATGTATATCGTTTCGTCCCCAAAGGTGGGGCATTCCCTACTGAAACCATCATGCTTGTTGTGAGAAGCTCTAGTTTGTGAGAAGCATATACCCAAACCTGCCCCAAATGGGACAAAAAATTTACCGCGGCATGTTGATGCCGCTCCATGATACCATGCCAAATTTCATGAATTTCAGAAGAGTTTTGAATTTACTAGAAATTAAAAACCAGGTATCTCAATGTTTGCGGCCGAGTGACGGTGGCAGGCTGTTTGGCATTCATTCCCATTTCTTGCATTGGACCTAAGCATGCACCCAAGGACAAAGATTTGTTTTTTTAACCAATTTATACGCACTGGAGCATGTGCATGTAGTTCAAATTTGAATTATGCACATAAATGCATTGAAAACTCACTTAATGCATAAAAATGTCCAAACGGGCCCCGAAAAATCACAAAAAATAACACAACACTCCTGTTGTTCTATGTTGACACGAGAAATTTTTTGAAAGCAATAAGAGGCAATGGATATCGTTTCGTCCCCAAAGGTGGGGCGTTCCCTACCGAAACCATCATGCTTGTTGTGAGAAGCTCTGGTTTGTGAGAAGCATATACCGAAACCTACCCCAAATGGGACAAAAAATTTACCACGACATGTTGATGCCGCTCCAAGATACATGCCATGTTTCATGAATTTCAGACGAGTTTTGGATCTACTAGAATTTAAAAACCAGGTATCTCAATGTTTGCGGCCGAGTGACAGTGGCAGGGTGTTTGACATTCATTCCCATTTCTTGCATGGGACCTAAGCATGCACCCAAGGACAAAGATTTGATTTTTAAACCAATTTATATGCACTGGAGCATGTGCATGTGGTTCATATTTGAATTATGCACATAAATGAATTGAAAACTCACTTAATGCATAAAAATGTCCAAACGAACCCCAAAAATCACAAAAAGTAACATAACACTCCTGTTGTTCTGTGTTGACACGAGAAATTTTTTGAAAGCAATAAGAGGCAATGGATATCGTTTCGTCCCCGAAGGTGGGGCGTTCCCTACCGAAACCATCATGCTTGTTGTGAGAAGCATATACCCAAACCTGCCCCAAATGGGACAAAAAATATACCACGTCATGTTGATGCCGCTTCATGATAGCGTGCCAAGTTTCATGAATTTCAGACGAGTTTTGGATTTACTAGAATTTAAAAACCAGGTATCTCAAAGTTTGCGGCCGAGTGACGGTGGCAGGGTGTTTGACATTCATTCCCATTTCATGCATGGCACCTAAGCATGCACCAAAGGACAAAGATTTGATTTTTCAACCAATTTATATGCACTTGAGCATGTGCATGTAGTTCAAATTTGAATTATGCACTTAAATGCATTGAAAACTCACTCAATGCATAAAAATGTCCAAATGAACCCCGAAAAATCACAAAAAATAACACAACACTACTGTTGTTCTATGTTGACACGCGAAATTTTTTGAAAGCAATAAGAGGCATTGGATATCGTTTCGTCCCCAAAGGTGGGGCGTTCCCTACCGAAACCATCATCCTTGTTGTGAGAAGCATATACCCAAACCTGCCCCAAATGGGAGAAAAAATATACCACAACATGTTGATGCCGCTCCACGATAGCATGCCAAGTTTCATGAATTTCAGAAGAGTTTTGGATTTACTAGAATTTCAAAACCAGGTATCTCAATGTTTGCGGCCGAGTGACGGTTGCAGGGTGTTTGACATTCATTCCCATTTCTTGCATGGGACCTAAGCATGCACCCAAGGACAAAGATTTGATTTTCAACCAATTTATATGCACTGGAGCATGTGCATGTAGTTCAAATTTGAATTATGCACATAAATGCATTGAAAACTCACTTAATGCATAAAAATGTCCAAACGAACCCTGAAAAATCACAAAAAATAACACAACACTCCTGTTGTTCTATGTTGACATGAGAAATTTTTTGAAAGCAATAAGAGGCATTGGATATCGTTTCGTCCCCAGAGGTGGGGCGCTCCCTACCGAAACCATCATGCTTGTTGTGAGAAGCTCTGGTTTGTGAGAAGCATATACCCAAACCTGCCCCAAATGGGACAAAAATTTTACCACAACATGTTGATGCCACACCATGATAGCGTGCCAAGTTTTATGAATTTCAGACGAGTTTTGGATTTACTAGAATTTGAAAACCAGGTATCTCAATGTTTGCGACCGAGTAATGGTGGCAGGGTGTTTGACATTCATTCCCATTTCTTGCATGGGACCTAAGCATGCACCCAAGGACAAAGATTTGATTTTTCAACCAATTTATAGGCACTGGAGCATGTGCATGTAGTTCAAATTTGAATTATGCACATAAATGCATTGAAAACTCACTTAATGCATAAAAATGTCCAAACGAACCCCGAAAAATCACAAAAAATAACACAACACTCCTGTTGTTCTATGTTGACACGAGAAATTTTATAAAGTAATAAGAGGCATTGGATATCGTTTCGTCCCCAAAGGTGGGGCGTTCCCTACCGAAACCATCATGCTTGTTGTGAGAAGCTCTGGTTTGTGAGAAGCATATACCCGAACCTGCCCCAAATGGGACAAAAAATTTACCGCGGCATGTTGATGCCGCTCCATGATAGCATGCCAAGTTTCATGAATTTGAGACGAGTTTTGGATTTACTAGAATTTAAAAACCAGATATCTCAATGTTTGCGGTCGAGTGATGGTGGCAGGGAGTTTGACATTCATTCCCATTTCTTGCATCGGACCTAAGTATGCACCCAAGGACAAAGATTTGATTTTTCAACCAATTTATATGCACTGGAGCATGTGCATGTAGTTCAAATTTGAATTATGCACATAAATGCATTGAAAACTCACTTAATGCATAAAAATGTCCAAACGAACCCCAAAATATCACAGAAAATAACACAACACTCCTGTTGTTCTATGTTGACATGAGAAGTTTTTTGAAAGCAATTAGAGGCATTGGATATCGTTTCGTCCCCAAAGGTGGGGCGTTCCCTACCGAAACCATCATGCTTGTTGTGAGAAGCTCTGGTTTGTGAGAAGCATATACCCAAACCTGCCCCAAATGAAACAAAAAATTTACCATGGCATGTTGATGCCGCTACGTGATAGCGTGCCAAGTTTCATGAATTTCAGAAGAGTTTTGGATTTACTAGAATTTAAAAACCAGGTATCTCAATGTTTGCGGTCGAGTGATGGTGGCAGGGAGTTTGACATTCATTCCCATTTCTTGCATCGGACCTAAGCATGCACCCAAGGACAAAGATTTGATTTTTCAACCAATTTATATGCACTGGAGCATGTGCATGTAGTTCAAATTTGAATTATGCACTTAAATGCATTGAAAACTCACTTAATGCATACAAATGTCCAAACGAACCCCGAAAAATCACAAAAAATAACACAACACTCCTGTTGTTCTATGTTGACATGAGAATTTTTTTGAAAGCAATAAGAGGCATTTGATATCGTTTCGTCCCCAAAGGTGGGGCGTTCCCTACCGGAACCATCATGCTTGTTGTGAGAACCTCTGGTTTGTGAGAAGCATATACCCAAACCGGCCCCAAATGGGACAAGAAGTTTACCACAGCATGTTGATGCCGCTCCATGATAGCGTGCCAAGTTTCATGAATTTCAGACGAGTTTTGGATTTACTAGAATTTAAAAACCAGGTATCTCAATGTTTGCGGCCGAGTGACGGTGGCAGGGTGTTTGACATTCATTCCCATTTCTTGCATGGGACCTAAGAATGCACCAAAGGACAAAGATTTGATTTTTCAACCAATTTATATGCACGGGAGCATGTTCATGTAGTTCAAATTTGAATTATGCACTTAAATGCATTGAAAACTCAGTTAATGCATAAAAATGTCCAAACGAACCCCAAAAATCACAAAAAATAACACAACACTCCTGTTGTTCTTTGTTGACACGAGAATTTTTTTTAGAGCAATAAGAGGCATTGGATATCGTTTCGTCCCCAAAGGTGGGGCGTTCCCTACCGAAACCATCATGCTTGTTGTGAGAAGCTCTGGTTTGTGAGAAGCATATACCCAAACCTGCCCCAAATGAGACAAAAAATTTACCACGGTATGTTGATGCCGCTACGTGATAGCGTGCCAAGTTTCATGAATTTCAGACGAGTTTTGGATTTACTAGAATTTAAAAACCAGGTATCTCCAAGTTTGCGGCCGAGTGACTGTGGCAGTGTGTTTGACATTCATTCCCATTTTTTGCATGGGACCTAAGCATGCACCAAAGGACAAAGATTTGATTTTTCAACCAATTTATATGCACTGGAGCATGTGCATGTAGTTCAAATTTGAATTATGCACTTAAATGCATTGAAAACACACTTAATGCATAAAAACGTCCAAACGAACCCCGAAAAATCACAAAAAATAACACAACACTCTTGTTGTTCTATGTTGACATGAGAATTTTTTTGAAAGCAATAAGAGGCATTGGATATCGTTTCGTCCCCAAAGGTGGGGCGTTCCCTACCGAAACCATCATGCTTGTTGGAGAAGCTCTGGTTTGTGAGAAGCATATAACCAAACCTGCCCCAAATGGGATAAAATTTTTACCACAGCATGTTGATGCCGCTCCATGATAGCATGCCAAGTTTCATGAAATTCAGACGAGTTTTGGATTTACTAGAATTTAAAAACCAGGTATCTCAATGTTTGCGGCCGAATGACGGTGGCAGGGTGTTTGACATTCATTCCCATTTCTTGCATGGGACCTAAGCATGCACCCAAGGACAAAGATTTGATTTTTCAACCAATTTATATGCACTGGAGCAAGTGCATGTAGTTCAAATTTGAATTATGCACATAAATGCACTGAAAACTCACTTAATGCATAAAAATGTCCAAACGAACCCCCAAAAATCAGAAAAAATAACACAACACTCCTGTTGTTCTATGTTGACACGAGAAATTTTTTGAAAGCAATAAGAGGCAATGGATATCGTTTCGTCCCCAAAGGTGGGGCATTCCCTACCGAAACCATCATGCTTGTTGTGAGAAGCTCTTGTTTGAGAGAAGCATATACCCAAACCTGCCCCAAATGGGACAAAAAATTTACCGCGGCATGTTGATGCCGCTCCATGATAGCATGCCAAGTTTCATGAATTTCAGCCGAGTTTTGAATTTACTAGATATTAAAAACCAGGTATCTCAATGTTTGCGGCCGAGTGGCGGTGGCAGGGTGTTTGGCATTCATTCCCATTTCTTGCATTGGACCTAAGCATGCACCCAAGGACAAAGATTTGTTTTTTCAACCAATTTATACGCACTGGAGCATGTGCATGTAGTTCAAATTTTAATTATGCACATAAATGCATTGAAAACTCACTTAATGCATAAAAATGTCCAAACGGGCCCCGAAAAATCACAAAAAATAACACAACACTCCTGTTGTTCTATGTTGACACGAGAAATTTTTTGAAAGCAATAAGAGGCAATGGATATCGTTTTGTCCCCAAAGGTGGGGCGTTCCCTACCGAAACCATCATGCTTGTTGTGAGAAGCTCTGGTTTGTGAGAAGCATATACCCAAACCTACCCCAAATGGGACAAATTTTTTACCACAACATGTTGATGCCGCTCCATGATAGCATGCCAAGTTTCATCAATTTCAGACGAGTTTTGGATTTACTAGAATTTAAAAACCAGGTATCTCAATGTTTGCGACCGAGTGATGGTGGCAGGGTGTTTGACATTCATTCCCATTTCTTGCATGGGACCTAAGCATGCACCCAAGGACAAAGATTTGATTTTTCAACCAATTTATATGCACTGGAGCATGTGCATGTAGTTCAAATTTGAATTATGCACTTAAATGCATTGAAAACTCACTTAATGCATACAAATGTCCAAACGAACCCCGAAAAATCACAAAAAATAACACAACACTCCTGTTGTTCTATGTTGACATGAGAATTTTTTTGAAAGCAATAAGAGGCATTTGATATCGTTTCGTCCCCAAAGGTGGGGCGTTCCCTACCGGAACCATCATGCTTGTTGTGAGAACCTCTGGTTTGTGAGAAGCATATACCCAAACCGGCCCCAAATGGGACAAGAAGTTTACCACAGCATGTTGATGCCGCTCCATGATAGCGTGCCAAGTTTCATGAATTTCAGACGAGTTTTGGATTTACTAGAATTTAAAAACCAGGTATCTCAATGTTTGCGGCCGAGTGACGGTGGCAGGGTGTTTGACATTCATTCCCATTTCTTGCATGGGACCTAAGAATGCACCAAAGGACAAAGATTTGATTTTTCAACCAATTTATATGCACGGGAGCATGTTCATGTAGTTCAAATTTGAATTATGCACTTAAATGCATTGAAAACTCAGTTAATGCATAAAAATGTCCAAACGAACCCCAAAAATCACAAAAAATAACACAACACTCCTGTTGTTCTTTGTTGACACGAGAATTTTTTTAGAGCAATAAGAGGCATTGGATATCGTTTCGTCCCCAAAGGTGGGGCGTTCCCTACCGAAACCATCATGCTTGTTGTGAGAAGCTCTGGTTTGTGAGAAGCATATACCCAAACCTGCCCCAAATGAGACAAAAAATTTACCACGGCATGTTGATGCCGCTACGTGATAGCGTGCCAAGTTTCATGAATTTCAGACGAGTTTTGGATTTACTAGAATTTAAAAACCAGGTATCTCCAAGTTTGCGGCCGAGTGACTGTGGCAGTGTGTTTGACATTCATTCCCATTTTTTGCATGGGACCTAAGCATGCACCAAAGGACAAAGATTTGATTTTTCAACCAATTTATATGCACTGGAGCATGTGCATGTAGTTCAAATTTGAATTATGCACTTAAATGCATTGAAAACACACTTAATGCATAAAAACGTCCAAACGAACCCCGAAAAATCACAAAAAATAACACAACACTCTTGTTGTTCTATGTTGACATGAGAATTTTTTGAAAGCAATAAGAGGCATTGGATATCGTTTCGTCCCCAAAGGTGGGGCGTTCCCTACCGAAACCATCATGCTTGTTGGAGAAGCTCTGGTTTGTGAGAAGCATATAACCAAACCTGCCCCAAATGGGATAAAATTTTTACCACAGCATGTTGATGCCGCTCCATGATAGCATGCCAAGTTTCATGAAATTCAGACGAGTTTTGGATTTACTAGAATTTAAAAACCAGGTATCTCAATGTTTGCGGCCGAATGACGGTGGCAGGGTGTTTGACATTCATTCCCATTTCTTGCATGGGACCTAAGCATGCACCCAAGGACAACGATTTGATTTTTCAACCAATTTATATGCACTGGAGCAAGTGCATGTAGTTCAAATTTGAATTATGCATATAAATGCACTGAAAACTCACTTAATGCATATTGTCCAAACGAACCCCAAAAAATCAGAAAAAATAACACAACACTCCTGTTGTTCTATGTTGACACGAGAAATTTTTTGAAAGCAATAAGAGGCAATGGATATCGTTTCGTCCCCAAAGGTGGGGCATTCCCTACCGAAACCATCATGCTTGTTGTGAGAAGCTCTTGTTTGAGAGAAGCATATACCCAAACCTGCCCCAAATGGGACAAAAAATTTACCGCGGCATGTTGATGCCGCTCCATGATAGCATGCCAAGTTTCATGAATTTCAGCCGAGTTTTGAATTTACTAGATATTAAAAACCAGGTATCTCAATGTTTGCGGCCGAGTGGCGGTGGCAGGGTGTTTGGCATTATTCCCATTTCTTGCATTGGACCTAAGCATGCACCCAAGGACAAAGATTTGTTTTTTCAACCAATTTATACGCACTGGAGCATGTGCATGTAGTTCAAATTTTAATTATGCACATAAATGCATTGAAAACTCACTTAATGCATAAAAATGTCCAAACGGGCCCCGAAAAATCACAAAAAATAACACAACACTCCTGTTGTTCTATGTTGACACGAGAAATTTTTGAAAGCAATAAGAGGCAATGGATATCGTTTTGTCCCCAAAGGTGGGGCGTTCCCTACCGAAACCATCATGCTTGTTGTGAGAAGCTCTGGTTTGTGAGAAGCATATACCCAAACCTACCCCAAATGGGACAAATTTTTACCACAACATGTTGATGCCGCTCCATGATAGCATGCCAAGTTTCATCAATTTCAGACGAGTTTTGGATTTACTAGAATTTAAAAACCAGGTATCTCAATGTTTGCGACCGAGTGATGGTGGCAGGGTGTTTGACATTCATTCCCATTTCTTGCATGGGACCTAAGCATGCACCCAAGGACAAAGATTTGATTTTTCAACCAATTTATATGCACTGGAGCATGTGCATGTAGTTCAAATTTGAATTATGCACTTAAATGCATTGAAAACTCACTTAATGCATACAAATGTCCAAACGAACCCCGAAAAATCACAAAAAATAACACAACACTCCTGTTGTTCTATGTTGACATGAGAATTTTTTGAAAGCAATAAGAGGCATTGATATCGTTTCGTCCCCAAAGGTGGGGCGTTCCCTACCGGAACCATCATGCTTGTTGTGAGAACCTCTGGTTTGTGAGAAGCATATACCCAAACTGGCCCCAAATGGGACAAGAAATTTACCACAGCATGTTGATGCCGCTCCATGATAGCGTGCCAAGTTTCATGAATTTCAGACGAGTTTTGGATTTACTAGAATTTAAAAACCAGGTATCTCAATGTTTGCGGCCGAGTGACGGTGGCAGGGTGTTTGACATTCATTCCCATTTCTTGCATGGGACCTAAGAATGCACCAAAGGACAAAGATTTGATTTTTCAACCAATTTATATGCACGGGAGCATGTTCATGTAGTTCAAATTTGAATTATGCACTTAAATGCATTGAAAACTCAGTTAATGCATAAAAATGTCCAAACGAACCCCAAAAATCACAAAAAATAACACAACACTCCTGTTGTTCTTTGTTGACACGAGAATTTTTTTTAGAGCAATAAGAGGCATTGGATATCGTTTCGTCCCCAAAGGTGGGGCGTTCCCTACCGAAACCATCATGCTTGTTGTGAGAAGCTCTGGTTTGTGAGAAGCATATATCCAAACCTGCCCCAAATGAGACAAAAAATTTACCACAGCATGTTGATGCCGCTCCATGATAGCATGCCAAGTTTCATGAATTTCAGACGAGTTTTGGATTTACTAGAATCTAAAAACCAGGTATCTCAATGTTTGCGGCCGAGTGACGGTGGCAGGGTGTTTGACATTCATTCCCATTTCTTGCATGGGACCTAAGCATGCACCAAGGACAAAGATTTGATTTTTCAACCAATTTATATGCACTGGAGCATGTGCATGTAGTTCAAATTTGAATTATGCACATAAATGCATTGAAAACTCACTTAATGCATAAAAATGTCCAAACGAACCCCGAAAAATCACAAAAAATAACACAACACTCCTGTTGTTCTATGTTGACACGAGAAATTTTTTGAAAGCAATAAGAGGCAATGGATATCGTTTCGTCCCCAAAGGTGGGGCGTTCCCTACCGAAACCATCATGCTTGTTGTGAGAAGCTCTGGTTTGTGAGAAGCATATACCCAAACCTGCCCCAAATGGGACAAAATTTTTACCACGGCATGTTGATGCCACTACGTGATAGCATGCCAAGTTTCATGAATTTTAGACGAGTTTTGGATTTACTAGAATTTAAAAACCAGGTATCTCAATGTTTGCGGCCGAGTGACGGTGGCAGGGTGTTTGACATTCATTCCCATTTCTTGCATGGGACCTAAGCATGCACCCAAGGACAAAGATTTGATTTTTCAACCAATTTATATGCACTGGAGCATGTGCATGTAGTTCAAATTTGAATTATGCACTTAAATGCATTGAAAACTCACTTAATGCATAAAAATGTCCAAATGAACCTTGAATAATTCCAATTCTTTTATGACACACATATAGCTGCATGTTCACTGCAGATAAAATGTCTAGCAATTCAAACACCATCCATGGCCGTTGTGACCCCATTATGTAATTCAAATCAAGACGAAAAATCAAGTAGATCCCACATGGTTTATTATAACCAACCGTGTGAGATGTAGCACAAAATATCTTGGAGCATCGACGGAGTATAGTACGCATACGACTTACGTGAGAAGGTGCGACGGCTACAGTCCACAACCCGCTCTAAATAAGGGACCGTGTCTGATGACACTTTGTGCGCCAGTTTTTTCGCTGAACCGATTCCAAATTTTCGGCTTCCGCAGAAATATCTACCTTCCCGCCCCTCCCCCTTACCAAAAGCCACATTTCCCCTGTTTCCGCCTTCCTTTCCAAGTTGAAACCTTCACTCCTTGCTTGCAGCGCCGCCTCCTCGCCGACGACCCTCCTTCACGCTGCTCGGCCTCGCCTATCCAGGCAGGTAATCCCGACCCCCATCCTCCTCCTCCTTCCACATCCCACATGCCCCGACTGTCGGCGCGAGCATGACACCTTCCACCCAAATCACCGACCCCTCCACCAAATAAGCACCGGCCTAAGCCATGGTGCACGCAGTATAGCCAGGATCTCAAGGAGCATTTGGCCGCGGAGAAGCAAATCGCGGCCGCACGCGCGGATGAGGTTGCGATGGCTGCCATTCATGCCGACCCCCAGATCTTGGAGGAGCACCTCGCCGTCTAGGCCACCATTGACGCCTCACGTGCCGATGCCAGGACGCGGTTGGTTGCTTTAAATGACAGCTCGTGGCGCTTTCTCGAGGCCACCGTCGGTGCCTTCGACGAAGACTACGAGGTGTTTTCTCAGCGTGCACGTGCTTACCTCATCTCGAGAGCTAGCAGGTTGGTGCCCGGAGCGGGTCAGGCAACTCACCACTACAACAAGGGCACCCACGATGCGGAGGCCTCGCCCTCTTCCATGTCCAAGGAGCCAATCGTCATCGATATCTCTGACAATGAGGAGTAGCTTGTCTTATTAGCTCACTATAAGGACCCATGCTCAGTTTGCTAGCTACTGCCTTTCCTTAACAAATTCTAGTGAATCATGCCATCTACTTTTACCATGCAATCTTCTGCTATAGTGTATATGTTCTATATGTCGTGCAATATGGTGTTCAGTTAACTGCTTGGTTCAATTCTGCAAATGTGATGTTCAATTCTTCAGGGTGCAATATTTCCAAGTTGTTAAGCATGCTTGGTTTGGTTAACCGTCTAATCTTCTATTACGAGTATGTTATATTGTGCAATGTGGTGCTCAGTTAACGTTTGGTTCATTTTTTGTGGTGTTTAGTTAACTGCTTGGTTCAATTCTGCAATGCGATGTACAATTGTTGTGGCTGCATTCTGTTATTGTATACCATGTGAGAAATAAATCAAATTTGGCTGTACTAAATACATGAGAAACAAATACAATTGCTATATTTCCAAGTTGTTAAGCATGCTTGGTTTGGTTCATTGTCTGATCTTGTATTAGGAGTATGTTATATTATGCAATGTGGTACTCAGTTAACGTTTGGTTCATTTGTTGTGGTGTTTAGTTAACTGCTTGGTTCAATTCTGCAATGCGATGTTCAATTGTTGTGGCTGCATTTTGTTATTGTATACCATGTTAGGAATAATCGAATTTGGCTGCACTTAATACATGAGAAACATATACAAGTGCTATATTTCCTAGTTCTTAATCATGCTTGGTTTGGATAACGGGTTTTCCATGTGGCTTGAATTAATCTAATGAATCTGCAATGTGCTTATTTATCATCAACATATTTTACTGATAGCATGCGAACCCTTACTTAACCTGATGACTAACTACCTTATATGTGTTGCAGGGAAACAATGGGAAGCACTGAGGTTTACAAGATGGTACTAACTATTATACCTTGCCTTTTTTTATTCCTTTGCTCCATTTCCAATATAGAGAAGATATTTATGCACATCTTCTTTTCAGGGTTCACTGATGATTACCTCTCAAACCACCTCTATGGTCAGGAGGCGAGGAAAGTTTTCATACAACACCCACGGTTCAATATTGAAGTGTTCCTGAAGAGGTCGAAGGATGGACGGTCAATCATCCACAGGCACTGGCCTAAAGTTGCAAAGACCTTCAACATGAATGAAGGCTCAATATTCGCCTTCCGCTTCAGCAGTTTTCCAGATGAGATGCATCTCTCTATGTACCGTCTATGATGCTAATTTTGAAAGGTTCTAGATGTTGCATGTGAAACTTGCTGCTGATGCAGTTGTGTAATGGGGTAGCTGAGTGCTGAAGCTATATCGTGTTGTACTCCGATGTATTTCAATTATGAAATCCTGCTTCCATAATATGTAAATGGAATATATTATGTGCTTAATATGAATGTCAGTTAGATTAGTAAATGGATTATTAATAATAGGGCAATTAGCCTACTAATTGGCCAATTAGCTTGCTAATTGGGTTTTCCTATTGCAAACAGTTATTGAGAAAACACCGTGGGCGATGACCTCAGGCAACGCACACAGTTTCTAGGAATAGATCGTGTTGGATCAATGAACAATCACACACGACATTCTCTTGAAAACTGTTTGCGTTGCACCACCTTGTGAAAACGTTTTCCTTGGAGTGACTGTGTGGGATGTATATACGAACGGAAACATTTAGCGGTGACTGACTGTGTGGGATGTACTTACGACCGGAAATGATTTCGCCTGTATAATTGTATTTTTTGAGCACTACTGTATGTATTTCTGTATTTGAGTGCTCGCCGGTCGCACACGACCTCATTTTGCCGAGCGTGTCTGCCAGGAGGGCATATCCCCGACGGTTTCTGGGTCGTGTGGGAAGGACCCCCCTATCGCCCACACTCACTAGGTGACGGTTCCGAACGCCGTCGCGGAAAGGGGTTAAAAACCGTTTGTATAGCACCGATTTGTACCAGTGTGAATGTGAAAGAGTTGATCAATTTATGCATAATGGGGGGAGGGAGAGTTCATTGAGAGAACAACACTCCCCCTATGTCCATGCCTACACCTAAACGAGACATCAAGATGAGTATGGTGGGGTGTGCAAAGGTTCAAGCCACATTGCTCAAATCAATGGTATTTAGCTCATGCCTTAACTCACAAAATCTTGCTTCATCCAAGGGCTTTGTGAAAATATCTACAAGGTTATCATGAGTGTTGACATAGTTGAGCTCGATCTCCCCTCGCCTAATGTGATCCTGGATGAAGTGATACCGAATCTCAATATGCTTCGTCTTGAAGTGTTGCAGCGGGTTGAGAGAAATCTTGATGCCACTTTCATTGTCACACCAAAGAGGCACTTTGTCAAAATGACACCGTAATCCTTTAAAGTTTACCTCATCCATAGAAGTTGAGCACAACAACTACCGGCGGCCACATACTCCGCTTCGGTGGACGAGAGAGACACACAACTTTGCTTCTTAGGAGACCAACTCACCAAAGAGCAACCAAGAAATTGGCACCCTCCGGAAGTTGACTTCCTATCCACTTTGTCTCCCTCCCAATCCGAGTCTGAAAAGCTCACAAGGTTGAAGTTAGCTCCTCTGGGGTACCATAAGCCAAAGTTTGGGGTATGAGCCAAATATCAAAAGATTCGCTTGACCGCCACATAGTGGCTTTCCTTAGGTGCGGCTTGAAACCATGCACAAATTCCCACACTCAACATGATATCCGGTCTAGATGCATAAAGGTAAAGCAAGGAGCCAATCATGGAACGATATACCTTTTGATCCACCGCTTTACCATTGGGATCTATGTCAAGTTGGCATTTGATGGGCATTGGAGTGGAAGCCGGCTTGAGATCACTTAGCTTGAATCTCTTGAGCATGTCTTGAGTGTATTTGGCTTGGTTGATGAAGGTTCCTTCTCTTCTTTGTTTGATTTCGAACCCGAGAAAGAACTTCAACTCTCCCATCATGGACATCTTGAACTTAGAGGTCATGAGAGCGGCAAACTCCTCATTGAAAGCTTTATTAGGCGAATCAAAGATAATATCATCAAAATATAGTTGGCATGCAAACAACTCCCCTTTGACCTTCTTAGTAAAAAGACTGGGGTCGATTCTCCCAATTTCAAACCGACGATCTCGCAACAACTTGGTAAGGTGCTCATACCACACACGTGGGGCTTGTTTAAGGCCATAGAGTGCCTTATCGAGTTGGTACACATGATTGGGGAACCCGGGATCCTAAAACCCCGGGGGTTGTTTGACATATACCAACTCATTAATAGGACCATTAAGAAAAGCACTCTTCACATCCATTTGTTGCAACTTGAAATTATGATGAGAAGCATAAGCAATCAACAAATGAATAGATTCAAGGCGAGCAACGGGAGCAAATGTTTCATCGTAGTCGATACCCTTGTCTTGGGAGTAGCCTTGTGCTACCAAACGAGCCTTGTTACGAACGATAATCCCATGAGCATCTTGCTTGTTCTTGAATATCCACTTGGTTCCAATAACATTATGGTTCTCCTTTGGCCTTGGCACCAATCTTCACACCTTGTTGTGCTCGAAGTTGTTGAGTTCTTCATGCATGGCATTAAGCCAATCCGGATCCTCGAGCGCCTCATAGACCTTTTGGGGTTCAACACAAGAAACAAACGCGTGATGTTCACAATAGTTTGCTAATTGTCTACGAGTGCTTACCCCCTTTCTTAAGCTTCCAAGCACATTCTTCATGAGATGATCTTTGGTAGTGAGCTTGGACGCAATCTTGGCGGCACGACGCTCCAATTCCTCCTCAAGAGAGAGTTGAGGAGCAGTAACTTGATCATCTTGAGTGTCGTCTTGAGCTTGTTCTTGATCTTGAGCTTGCTCTTGATCTTGAACTTGCTCGGTGGTAAGAACTTGACCTTGGGCATCACTTGGTGGATCACCACCATCTTGAGGTTGATCTTGCCCTTGATCTTGTTCATTTGGTTGAGGGCCTTCACTTTGTTCTTCAGAAGCGTGTGGGTCTTGGTTTGGTGATAGTTCCACTTGAGTGGAACATTGTCCTTCTCCTTCGGCCACAAGGGGTTCCTCAATGGGTAGGATATGACCAACACCCATTCTTCTTATGGCTTGGGGAGGAATTTCATCACCTACATCACAAGTACCACTTTGCTCCACTTGGGAGCCGTTATTCTCATCAAACTCCATGTTACACATCTCCTCAATGAGTCCCGTGGACTTGTTGAGGACACGGTAAGCATGAGAGTTTGTAGCATAACCAACAAATATGCCCTCATGAGCTCTAGCCTCAAATTTAGACAAACGAACACCTTTCTTGAGAATGAAACACTTACAACCGAACACCCGGAAGTACTTGAGGTTGGGCTTGTTGCCGGTGAGTATCTCATATGGTGTCTTGTTCAAGCCTTTGCGGAGATAGAGCCGATTGGATGCATGACAAGCGGTGTTGATGGCTTCAGGCCAAAAGTTGTAAGGAGACTTGAACTCCGCCATCATGGTCCTTGTCGCGTCCATCAACATCTGGTTCTTCCTCTCCGCTACACCATTTTGTTGAGGGGGTGTAAGGTGCGGAATATTGATGCTTGATCCCCTCATCACTAAGAAACTCATCCAAGGTGTAGTTCTTGAACTCGCTGCTGTTGTCACTTCTTATTGTCAAGATCTTTGCAGTGTGTTGATGTTGAGCTTCATTTGCAAAGTCGATGGCGGTTTGTTGGGTCTCACTCTTCCTCTTGAAGAAGTATACCCAAGTATTTCTTGATTAATAATCCACAATCACCAAGCAATACTTTCTACCTCCAAGACTATCAAAGGATGGAGGCCCAAAGAGATCCAAGTGAAGGAGCTCCAAGGGCCTCTTCGAGTAGATGATAGTTGTGGGAGGGTGAGCCTTCTCATGTAGCTTTCCTTCGATACAAGCACTGCAAGCACGATCTTTGGCAAAACTAACATTTGTTAGTCCATGGACATGGTCCCCCTTGAGAAGACTTTGCAAAGATATCATATTGACGTGGGCTAAACGACGATGCCAAAGCCATCCCACGTCAACTTTAGCCATTAGGCATGTCGCGGTCTTAGTGGGTCGCTTCGAAAAGTTAATCACATAAAGACCATTCTCGACATGTCCAACAAAGGCTACTTTAAGAGTCTTGCTCCACAAGAGGGCCACGATATCAATATCAAAAAAAGTGGCAACGCCCATGAGTGCAAGTTGACGAACAGAAAGTAAGTTGTATGCAAGGGACTCAACAAGCATGACTTTCTCGATCGTGAGATCATGAGAAATGACAACCTTGCCAAGACCCAATACCTTAGACGATGAGGCATCACCCCATTCGACATTGGTGGGCATAGATGAAACTTTGTGCACGTCCACCACCAAGTCCTTGCTTCTGGTCATATGATTTGTGGTTCCACTATCGAGCAACCATGATCCCCCACCGGAAGCAAACACCTACAAGAGATCAATGCTTGGTTTTAGGTACCCATTTTGTAATGGGTCCTTTGATGTTAGTAACAAGGGTCTTAGGAACCCAAATAGACCATTCAATGTACTCATAGGAAGAACCAACAAATTTGGCATAAACATGCCCATCACTAGCATGACATAACACATAAGAAGGGTTAAAGTCGCCGGCTTTGTTGGAAGGGGTGGCATTGCCCTTCTTGACACCACCACCCTTCACATTGTTCTTCTTATCCTTAGAAGCACCCTCTCCCTCCTTCACAAAAGTTTGCTTGAGAGGAGGTCGTTTGGCCTTGTCATTCTTCTTCTTATTCTTGGACTTGGGTGCAAACCCAATTCCCTCCTTGCCCACAACTTCCTTTTGATTGCTTAAAAGGTCGTTGAGGTTCTTCTCACCTTGTATGCAAGACACAAGGCCTTTCTCAAGTTGATCCTTCAACTTGGCATTATCCTCCACAAGAAGCACATGCTCACAATACGGGTTAGTAGCGTTTGCATTATCAATTAAAACCATATGAGGAAATGTGGCTTTCTCCTTGGTTAGCTTCACTTGGAGTTGATCATGAGACTCTTTGAGGCTAGCATGAGCAATCTTCAAGGCCTTGTGAGCCTTGTCAACTGTATCAAACTCCTCCTTGAGTCTATCATGGTCAACCCCAAGTTTAGCCTTCTCGAAATTGAGCACACGAGATACACACTACAAAAAAAAAGACACATCCGTGACATTTTGGGCCAAACGAAATTTTTTCTATCATGCTTATGATACTTCTATGACGATAATTGTGACAAAACCCGGTATCATCATAGATGTGGTGGGCTCCTACTTCTATGACAAAAAATCATGACAGAAAATGGGCTTTCATCCTGGGCGGGCCAGAGATGCAGCTGCATGACATTCTTTGGGCCGTCCATGATGGAAAAAACCATGGTAGAAGCAAGGGCGAGGAAAATATCGGGGAGTTCCCGGTTACGGTGGGTGGTTGGGGGCCGAGCGATGCACGTTTCTCTCGTACACGTATGCGCGTGTGTGCGAGGTGTTGCGCTCTAACTGAACCCGAGCGAGGCGTTGGGCTCTAACTGAACCTGAGCGATTGCACTACAGGCTACACGTTACTGAACCCGAGCGATCGATGATCCCTTGCTGTTAGCTGAACCCGAGCGATTCCTTCGCTACTGCTGTAACTGAAGCCGATCGATGCTGCCTCTTGATGAACAGTGAGCATCGTTGGGGGGGGGGGGTTGGATGAACAGTTCCCGGTGGGGGTGGATGAATAGGACCCCGTGGTAGTAGAGGCCGTTGCGGCTGGATGAACAGGACCCCGATCGATCGAGCCGGTTGGGGGTGGATGAACAGGACCCCGTGGAGGGCTGGATGAACAGGACCCCGTGGAGGGCTGGATGAACATGATGACCCCGTGGAGGGCTGGTTGAACAGTAGCCGGTGGAGGGCTGGATGAACAGTAGCCCGTGGAGGGGTGGTCGAGCAGGACCCTATGGAGAGGGCTGGTTGAACAGTAGCCGGTGAAGGAGCGGTGGAGGCTGGATGAACAGGAGCCCGTGGATGAACAGTCGCAGGTGGAGGCTGGAGGAGGTCGACGGTGGATGAATAGTAGCCTGTGGAGGCTGGAGGAGGTCGACGGTGGAGATGAACAGTATCCCGTGGAGTCCCGTTTTGTGGTATGCCACACCCCTCCCGATGAACAGGACCCCTGTTTTGACCGTAGCGCTCCAACACAAGTCCGTTTCCTCCGTTTTGCGGTACGCCACACCCCTCCAGATCAACATGACCCAGTTTCGATCGTAGGAGGTCCAAGAGAAGTCCGTTTCCTCCGTTTTGCGGTACGCCAGACCCCTCCTGATGGACATGATCCCATTTCGACCGTGGCTGGTCGAACACAAGGCCGTTTCCTCCGTTCTGCGGTACGCCAAGCCTCATTTCGATCGGCTGTTCCGTCCAAGCCGGTTGGCTCTCGATGAACACGACGTACTCCGTTGCCTCCCGATGAACACGACGCATTCCGTTGCCTCCCCATGAACACGACGATGATGCAGTTTCTCCGTTCTGACCCAGCCATGTACACGAGCCCTAGCTGTACGTATGCGCGAGTAGGTGTTCGAGACCCCGCCCGTATGTACGCACGTGGCCGTATTTTCTTTCTTGCACCCTTGCTGTATGCACATGTACATGCTATGTGCGCGCCTCTACTACAACACATGCACGCCTCTACTACGACATGTTTCCTTCCTTCCACGGCCACGGTTCATCGCTGCAGCCTGCAGACAGACCGATCGTATGTACGTACACGTTCGCGACCAGAATGACAACGCTACGTATGCTTCGACCAGGTGGGTCCCGACTATCAGGCACTTCCTTGCATGCGAAGATGCAGCTGGTGGGTCCCAGCAGTCAGGGGGCGAATCATTTTTTTGCCCGTAATATGGACGCACTTCCTTGCGTGCGAAGATGTAGCTGGTGGGTCTCAACAGTCAGGGGGCGAATCATTTTTTTGCCCGTAATATGGACGCACTTCCTTGTGTGCGAAGTGGTAGCTGGTTGGTCCCAGCAGACAGGGGGAAACTTTTTTTTGCGAAATACGGTGGCCCATCCGGTGGGTCCCTGCTGTCAGGTGGTGGAATCATTATTTTCCGCGTAATAAGGAGGCACTTGCTGCGGCCGTGGACCTAGCTGTCAGCCTCTCCACATACAGTACTCTTCCGATGGAAGTCGTTCATTGACCACATTGACCACGCCATGCCGAGAGCACCAAGGCGGTGGACGACGGCGAGGCCTAGGAAGGGGACGATGCGGAGCCGGGGAAGACGCGACAGTGGATGCTCACGCGAAGAGGAGTACGAGGGTTCACTGGTTCGGCTGCGGTGTGAGGCTACCGTCGCCGCAGAATAACAGGGGATGTGGGTGAGTAGAGGGATGGCCTGGCCAGCGGTGGGAGTAGTAGGGGGCAGTGAGGCCTCCACGGCAGCACAACCGGCCACGGGAGGCAGGAGCAGGCGGCACGACCAGCGCTGCTTTGGGCGGCTGGAGCAAGAAGACCAGAGGTTGAAGAAGCACTACGGCCGTTGGATGGACATCGTACGGTCACTGCAACTAGAATCATTCATATTGACTAAGTTGACAAAGCCCTCGTCTGCGTCAACTTAGTAGGCACACAAGTCAACCTCCCATATGGTGGGTCCCAGCTAGCAGGGGGAGTGTCGTGGATTTTTCACGGCAGATGTCCTAGTGTGAGGACTTAGTTGTGAGGCCGACACATCTATGTGGTAGCTTGAGAGGGGTTGATGGGGATGAGAGACGCGAGGCGAGTTAACATACAAGACAAGGGTTTAGACAGCTTCGGGCCCCAGGAAACATCTTCCGGTAATAGCCCTACATGCTGTTTGTGACTAGGTCTCATTATGCTTATGAGGGAGTCGCCGCATAAGCCGGCTCTCCTCTAGGTGTGTCTAGCCTTCCAGATTATTCCCCCCTCTTGGGGTGCCCCGCCCCTCCTTATATAAGTTGAAGGGGCGGGTTACATGTAGAGTCCAACTCGGATTAGGACTTAACCTACCATGGACTTCTCATCACGGGCTTCTCACCGTGGGCTTCTTAACTCTAGGCGACTTATTTTCATGGCTAAGTACTTGCCGGGTTACGATCAGTCTGCTGGGTCATAAGTGTCTGCTAGGTTATAACTGTCTGCCGGGTTATAACTATCCGCCGGCTTACAATCTGTCGTCTTATAACTATCTGCCGGGTTATAACTGTCTGCTGGGTTATAACTATCCGTCGGCTTACAATCTGCCGGCTTATAACTGTCCGCCGGCTTATAACCAGTGAGTCACCAAGTCCCAGCCGGGTCATATCTCCGGCTGGGTCATACCGTGGGGTATATCCCCAATAGGGAGTATCCATTTTTTGTGCGTAATAAGGAAGCACTTTCTTGCGTGCGAAGATATAGCTGGTGGGTCTGAGCTGTCAGCGGCGGGAACGTTTTTTCCGTGAAATACAGAGGCCCTTCCGGTGGGTCCCAGATGTCAGGTGGAGGAATCATTATATTGCGTGTAATAAGGAGGCATTTCCTTGTGTGCGTCCATGGACCCAGCTGTTAGCCTCTCCACGTACAGTCCACTTCCGACGGATGTCATTCGTTGACCACGTTGACCACGCCGCGCCGAGAGCACCAGGGCGGTGGATGACGGCGAGGTCTATGAAGGGAACGACACAGAGCCGGGGAAGACACGGCAGTGGCTGCCCACGCGGCGGGGAGTACGAGGGTTGACTGGTTCGGCTGCCGTTGCCGGAAAATAACAGGAGGTGTGGATGAGTAGAGGGATAGCCAGGCCAGGGATGCGAGTATGGTGGGGCCGTGAGGCCTTCCCGGTAGCATAGCCGACCATGGGAGGCGGGAGCAGGCGGTTCCGCCAGTGCTGGTTTGGGCGGCTGGAGCAGGAAGATCAGAGACTGAACAAGCACGATTGCCGTTAGATTGACATCTAACGGTCTGACGCTGGTAGAGTCGATTGTTGACTAAGTTTCTTTTTTTGAGAAACCTTGTGTACGCATGAACTTAGTAGGCCCACAAGTCAGCCTCCAAATCTGTGGCAGACAACATAGAGCCCATTTTCTATTTTTTAATAATTTGCAGCCCATTTGCTAATTCTTAAGTAATTTATTACAACCCATTTTCTGGCCAGGACCACGATCAAAAAGTTCAACCTTATTTTGTATATTTCGGTGGAGTCCGAACTGTTGTAATCCCGAAATGATAAACATTTTTTAAGAACTTATTGATTTGCCAAAAAAATCATTTTGTTTTTGTAAGCAAACAAGACGTGGGACAATTGAGTTGGTTTAAGGGAAAACCAGTGGTAAAAAAATCAGCGCTGGGAGGGAAAGCAACAACAAAAATAAGGATGTAAATATGAAAAGGGAACTTTATGTATTTTCAATATAATGATACGTGTATATGAACTAACTATAGGTAGAGATTAGAAAACGGAAGTAGGACATGGCGTTTCAAGAGGAAAATAGAACTGGGCTGTGTGTTTGATTCAGTAAAAAAACAGCCTGCGGATATTATAAGACAAAATATAACTAACGCTGGCGGGTCAGAGGCCAGTAGATACCTGCTGGATCTTTGTGCCCCGTTGTCGTCGTGGGCTGGGCCTGTTAAAAACAAAACCAAGCCTGGGCAGTCTACAACCCAGTTGAAACTTGCTCGACCTGAAAAAACAATATACCTGCTCAATAAACGAGAGAATTCTGCAAGTACAGACTGATAGCTGGGATGCAACAGGTATATTGTTTTTTCATCGTGATAATAAGTGCATGCACTTGTTTCGAAAAATTTGGAGAACTGGGAATTCGAGCGACAGGTGCTTATGCTACCCATCAAATAAAAATCAGGTGCCTGAAAATTCGTTTCGAAACAAACGATTCAGCTTTATACCCACGTCGACCCTCAGCATGATGGTTGGAAGCAAATGCCAAGTTCATACTGATAGATCGTTAACAACAATACCAACTTGCGAATGACAAGGTAGTACAAGTACCAATACCAAACTAACTTATAATCTTTTTAGTCCTGGCCCTAGTGTTCGTCTGGTAGAAAATCTTGCTGAGGACCAGCTCCCGCTCCTTCTCTTGCTCCAGGCCCCGAGGTGGTACTGGTGCATCACCCAGTTGGTCCTCTGCTGGTCGAAGTTCTTGTTGGTGTGCAGCACCAGAACCTTTTTGCTGCCTGTCTGCCGGTCGTTGACCATCACTGGCAAGGTATTGCCGGTCTTGTGCCACATCGCGTGCATGCCGCACTCCAACCGTATCTTGCGATGCATCCACGTGCCTCCTTTGAACGCCCTGAAATTGCACTGGAAGAAATGCTTGCTTAGGCCACTCAATGTGATACCTGCAGTATTGTCGAATACATGTTTTAGTGTACGTAGTTGGCATTTTCATAACATCTTTGGCATGTTGCAGTCACTTGTTTCACTTTTTATTAACTGTCAAATTGTAATTGCTTCACTAGGTCTGCATCTAAAAAAGGAAAATAGAGCTATAAACAAAGGAATATGTTTGTGCAAGTAGACGGCCGATCGGTGTCTTACTTGGAAGTTTCTCAGGATGGGTGTAGCATATGCCGTGCTTGCTGTCGATGGTTGGTACGAAAAAATCGATGAGAGGGTGAGATCTCGCGCTGTCAGCAATCACTTTGGCCTCAAGGTGCTCGATTAGCTCCTGATCCGTGGGATCGAACTTGACGCCAGCCGGCAGCACCGACCAATCCTTCTTGGAGTTGTATTGGTTAATTCCAGTTATATGGTACTAAATGTATGATCAATCGACTGTTTTAAGTGAATGATGAAAGATTTCCACAGATAAGTGGTAGTACTCCAAATCTGAAGTCCACAATACCCGAACATGCCGCCGGGATTCTTGTGTCACCTCACGCGCAACGTGTTGTCACGTCAATTCAATGTGAGGACATGATATAATTTGACCGACATACAACAAGTAGTATTGAGTACTTACTAGTCGTATTTAGTGTCACATTTTAACCATAGGTTTAACTAACAAATGTCAATGCATGTCACCAAAAATTATTCCATTGGAAACTATGTTCAAATACGAATAAAATGATATAATTTTTTGTGACATGCATTAACATTTAGTTAGTGAAATTTATGGTCAAAATTTGACACAAATTACGAAGGGGACCAATAAACCAGGAGGGAGGTAGTAGTACGAGCAGCACAATATACGGTATAGAGGACTAGTACAAATTTGGAAATGGAGTAAGAAGTTACAAGGCTGTGCGACAGACTTTGTAGGCTACATGAGTAATACAAAATATAATTCCCATTGGACAACACTTTCACCAATAAGTACGCACTTGAAGCCTAATTGATATATTATTCTGTTTCGCGTAAGTATATAGGTCTGAGCTATTCTGTTTCGCGTAACAGAATATTATTCTGTTTCGCTACTTGAACTGATGGTTTCAGGCGGCTGTACTGACGATTTTCATCACGTCGAACTGATCCTCCTCGATTTTTTTCGTCGGAACGGGGCGTGTAATATATCGTTGGAAAGCACTTTGCAAAAAAATTCTATATTATTGTAATCTAGATGTCAAGAGCTTTCCAAAGATATATTACACGCCCTGTTCTGACAAAAAAATTCGAGGAGGACCAGTTCGACGCCTCGATTTTCATCAGTACAGCCGCCTGAAACCGTCAGTTCAAGTAGCAAAATAGAATAATATTCTGTTACGCGAAACAGAATAGCCTGGATATATATATATATATGGCTTCTACACAGCATCTCCATCATCATTATCAGTACATCCTACGCAGGTGAGTTAGGATGCACTTGATCCCAGAAAAGTATCTATCCTTCAAACCAGAGGAGTGCTTCAAACTAACAATAGTACATAATATCCAACAAAAGAGGGTCATGCTACATCAGCAGGATACATGGCTCAGTCTAGATATCAGTACGAACCAAGTTGTGCATATTTGCTGTTGGCATGAACCACATCGCCGCATGTCGGGTTTGCAAAAGCCATCCATCGCATGGAGGCTTGATGCCTTTCACACACTGAGATTATCTGGCAACAAGCTGTGTCGACGAATATCTGGATATGGTGATTCATGAAACCCAAGGTATGATGTGTAAACACAGTTCCCCCTGGCGAATGGAAGTTGCATAGCACGGTAATCATCGCCGGTGATATGATCGATGATTGGTTGGATGATCGGATAATTGAGCCCGAGGAACATGGAGTGGTTGCCGAGGCTATAAACCCGCCTCCAGTTGAATACGCCTGGCCCAATGGAGCTGGGATCTTTCTCGAACACGAAGCAGCCATAGCCATCAATGTCACGAACGCCCCATGCATTGTACTGCATGTGGTTTGATGTAATGGTTTGGTCAATTTGGTACGTGCAAATGAGCATCAAATGACCGCCGTCAGCTGAACGAGCGATAAACCACCACCCATCGGCTGGTATGGTTCCAGGTCCTGGAATCATGAAGGCCAACACATTTGTGTCTGCTGCAACAATTCAAATTGGAGACCAAAAGGACAAAAATAAACAATCATGTTCAGAGTAAGTGTGGAATTAAGATTATTATAACAGTGACACATATCATAGACAGAGAATTGCAATGCCGTGGTCATAATCATACCCCAGGTTAAAAATAATAAGCCAATGGCTTTCATATTCTAGCAATATATCATGGTTAAAACATCATGTAACAATGAGAGGAAAACAGCTATGACAGGGCCTACTTATATTCTACCATAGCACTTACTACTGTTCTCATATCAACTCTAAGCAATAACATGCGTTGTTATAAAAATCATGGAAATGAGAGTAACATATAGCAATCATGAGGTTATACTCATAATATCTATTCTAACAATCGTTAGATGCCAATTGGTCCCATATCAACTCTAACAATAACATGTGTGGTCATAAAAATCTAGGAAATGAGAGGAACATATAGCAATGATGTGGTTATAGACATACTATCTATTCTAAATTTGTAACAATGAACATGCAGTCGTATTCAAAACGTAAAGATGAGATGAGATAGAACAATTACACAACGATAGATTCCACCAGTATAGGCAGCCAATCTGTGCGTCGACCGCGTAAACGATGCCATTGTGCACTATAGCATCAGACAGAAATGTTGGCCGAAGAGGATTGACAATGAGCCATAACCATGTATGTCGATTGGATCCAGATAGACTAATCCCATGTTGAACAAGGCAATGAGCTTGTAGTCCATGTAGTCTTCTGATGGTGTGGGCACTTCACAGATTACAACCTTCAGCAAACAGAGGTCGAGCCAAAAGCTCGACGCGTCTCGTGCGTAGTAGGCAGGAGTGCCCGACGGGCTGCAAGGCTCGATGGCGGCGGTATCCAACGATGGAAGGGTGATCACTCGCTGGGTGTAGATATCCACGAGACACCACAGACTACCAGACTGGTGGATGAGGACGATCTAGTTGGCCTTCATGCCCGCCCAGTAGTGGCCGCGCATGAAGGACAAGTGGACGGGTAGTGGTAGCATGTCGAGGGGCACCACGACAACCTCCGTAGGATTGTCAAATCGGTGTCTAGGCCACCTGCGAGGATCGGGCATCAACAAGCAGGGTGTCTTGAAAAGAGCCGGCCGGTTGCAGATGAGTAGACAGTACAAAGACACCGAGCATGCGGACAGATGGACGGTGCTGAGCAGGTCCATATGATTACAGATCTGCTCCAAGAGAACATCGGGGAGGGAATTCCAATTGCGGCTCTGCGTGTCAGTCGGTTCTGCCATATGGTTTTTTAGGGCGCTGAGTGATTGGGGTTTTTGGTGCCTGCAAGCCAGTGGGGAAGTGGATTCGGGCGGGCGAGCGAAGAAGATGGCGTGTGTGTCCGAGCAGTGAGCGGGGGGATATGGTACGCGCGAGCTACCAAGGAAGATGGCGCGGGCGGGCGAGCAGTGAGCGGGGGGAAAAGGTGTGCTGCGGACGATGGGGAAGAGAGGAGGAAGAAGAAGAGAGGAGGAAGAAGAGTGAAAGACGGGGAAGAAAGTGCATTAAATCTCAATTCTACTAGTACTACTACCAGGATATACCGTCCTTCGGAGTGTAAATAGTTACGCCGATGACATGTGGGTCTACCTCACGAGGGCCCATATGTCAGTTAATGGAGGAGAGAGGTGCGTAGGTGTATTTGCGGAAGCGTGCTCCACTGGCAAACATGATGGCAGTACTGGGTAAGGCTGATTTAGTAACACCAACACGCTGGTTCAGCTTATTAATTAAGTGTCCCATCTGCTGCAGCGTGTATTGTCACTTCACTGTGAAGACTAGTTGAATAGTTCTCTCTGACCGAGATGGGGAATAATGGATTGCGAAGACTTCCTATCTATAGTATCCCTATGCCTGTACGCTCATCCTGTCCAACAAGATGAAACATTGGCCAAGGCACCCGGTGCCAATAATGTAGGAGTACTAGTACTACCTCCTTTCCGGTTTATAGGGCTCAATTCAAAAATCTCATCAACCAAGGTAGATGATGAGTGGTGGAATAATTTTTGTAGTTTGCAAAAACACTCAACTAATGCACTCATTTTCCTAAAAAAAATATGTTTACCAATGCATTAATTTTGTGAACGTTGAATCACTTTTGCATTACAAAGATAATCTCACTTGTTTTTATGTTTTCATGCATGTCAGGTATTGACATTATCAAAATGAATATGAGAATGGGCGCACAAGAGGAATATTGCGGAACAATCCATTGGCTAACAAACTTGGCATGGTGGAGGATGGCCTATCTTATTCACCCATCAAGGTGCTTGCTCTAACTTGGCAAGGTTGTATTGGTTGCACATATTTTGCATCTGACCTCTTGCATTACTTCTACTTTGTTACACCATCTGCTTAGTTTAAGCATCATATATGAGTATATGCCATACCTATCCATTTTCTGTACCTATTCCATGTGTCATCATACTATGTTTTTCCAGTCAAATGTTGTTCTTTTGTAATAGATGTCCAAAAGGAAGTGGGTGAGTGCAGATCCTCAAGGAGTACAAACTAGGTATTTGGAAAAGGTAGTGATACCTGTTAAATTAGATAGATCAGCAGCCACAGAAAACACAGGCCCAACTGTACCACACTTTACCCGTACTCCACTGGCCAAACCCATATTAGAACTGCTGAGAGCCCAGCGTCAGGTACTGTCTATGATAATTTGAATTCCTAAATTTCTGCATGTGCCTTACCTTCTCTCTTGTATGAAAACAAATTTCAGATGAATCTCCTTGCTCAAAGGATCATAGGATCTCACAACAATACTGGGCTTTGCATTTCTCTTGTCAGTACCTCTTTCCCTTTGTCATCATACTTACACTCATTGCTGTTTGATTATGTAGCATCACTGTAAATGTTCGCTTCTTTATCCTCCCTTTGCTTGAAATTATAAGATCTATATTTACTCTTAGATAAATGTAGAATTAACACAATGGTTATGAAGTTTTGGATTGCTCATGTAAGTACCTGTTGTCATGTACTCCCTCTGTATCGAATTAATTGTTGATCAATTGAATGTATTTAGAACTTAATAGTGCTAGATACATCCATTTGAGCGACAAGTAATAACGTACGGTGGTGGTATTACTGTACTTGCATCGCGAGATAGTTGATTGTCTAGCATTACTCTGCATCTTATCTGCCCTGCCCTCCACTTTCTCCAAATTATCATATCCACATTTACTCTTACCAAAATGTTGAATAAAGCCAATGCCACTGCACACGTTGATGTATGCTTTCCTCTTGTCAGTACCTTTTGCCTTGTAACCATGTACTTAATTAATTGCTATTTGATTATGTATCATCAGTCTGCACCTGAGCTTCATTATTCTCTGTTTCTTCCAATATTATTTGATCTATATTCACTCTTTGCAAAATGTAGAATAATTGCAACGCTTATAAAGAATTTTCTTTGGGGAATTTAGTGAATTATCCTTCCATCAACATGGAGAAGGGCTTTGTCCATCCCGTGTTAACATATAATGTAAGTTCATCCTTCTCAAGCCTTCAAACTTTGTTCTACTATAGATTTGGATAGGCATCATTTCCTCCACTGCTGTTTACTTTGCAACAACTACCAGTTTTAAATTGTAGTTGTAAAAACATGTTCCTTATGTAGAACAGATCCATTTATTTGCTTATATAATTGTGAAACCTGTTACGTATCTCCTTGTTTCTCTTTCAGAGTCGTATCTCTTATGCCAGGCAGAACTTTAGGGAAGATAGTGAGCCAAACCATATTGAGGACAGCGAGATGACCCCAAGGTGCTGTCTTGACGAAGACAGTGAGTTGAAGCTACTCACAAGCAGGTGTGAGACAACCTCTGTGCAGTCACTGCCTCAATCAATTCGACTTCTTCAGTCTCAACTTAAAGCGGAAAGGCTTGCTTTAGCTCAGCTCCGACTTGAATTCAAAGATGCAATGAAGATGTCAGTGGACTCCCTTGCGCACTATGGTGCCATACAGCTAGGGATGGAGCATCTATCGTTGACACAACTGAGGTCTCATTAGCTTGTTCGGCTGCTTGCGGGGCCCGTCCTGGACGGGCATAGTGCCTTCTAAAGTGCTCTCAGTTTTGTATATTCTTTTGTCGGTGTGTTTATATGCACTAGTGGTGGCCTTTGATGCCCAGTGTATGTAATCCACGGTCACATTGCGCTTTATTATCACCGGTAGCGAACTTTGATTCCCAGTGGATGTAATATGCCGTAATTTCTTTATTGTATAGTCTAGGTTTATTCTTTAGTCGGTATGCTGTAATTTAGGCTGGAAGGTTTAGTGGATCTCAGTGTTGTCAGTCTTCAGGCCGGCCCGTTACTCATATGGGCCAAAACGTGGGCCTATAATCATCTTGGGCCATTAGCAGGTCTAAACCTATAGTAGTTTCCCGCCTTTAACATGCCGAGTAAAGTTCTAGCCAGCTGGTCCAGAGAATACCATGGGCTTTTAACAGGCTAAAACCTAGATTGGGCTAGCGTTGAGCCGAAAAATTCATGGGCCAATACAGGCCGAAACTGCCTAAGGCCCATGTTTGGCCCAAATAGGACGACCAGTTAACAGGCCAAAATATATCTCGGGACTGTTTGGCCCAATAAAATTATGGGCTTTAAGCAGTCCGGTATCTACGCGGGCCATAGGCCTAAAAGTGTCACGGGCCATTATCAGATGGGTTGTAACCAGGCCGGATTTAACGCGGGCTGTAATTAGGCCCAACTGTTACACGGGCCATTAACAGGCCGATAGGCTAGTTGGGCTGAAATTTATCCACGAAGACTACGGGCCGTTAAGAGGCCTAAAGTTACTTCGGACAAGAAATAGCCCAATTTCTGCATGGGCCATTAAATGTCCTAAAGTTAAACCGGGCCGACAACGTCCCAGATGCACCACGGGCCGCTAATAGGCCGAAACTATTATTGGGCCGAACTGGTAAACGGGCATTTAACAGGCTGAAATTCAAACCTGTCCTAGAATAGGCCCAAAAGAACAGTGGCCTGTTAATGGGCCAGATCCGGTATGGGCCGTAATTTGGCCCAAAATACGGCAGGCTGTGAATGGGCCTGATCTGGTATGGGCCTCAATTTGACCCAAAACATGGCAGGTTGTTAACGAGCCAGCCCACTAGTGTCTGAAAAAACATGGTGGGCCTTTAGTTGGGATGGCCTTTTCACCGGAATGGGCCTCTGTTGGGCCGTGCCACGTGTCGACGTATCATAGGCGCCTCCTGTCCAATGACTGGATGACATCTGTCCCAACGGTGAGCCAACACGTGTTTCCTCTGGCCAATGAGAATTTTACACGTGGAAAATCCCCATTGGTCCGGGCTGTTAACGGGTTATCGGATCCAAAACCGGACCCGATAGCTTAACGGCAACCCGTTACGGTCGACGCCACGTGTCGGTCACCCTTGACGAAGGCACTTCTATGACGCGTGATTTATCGTCATGGAAGTGGACACTTCCGTGATGATAATTTTGGTTATGTCATGGAACACTTCTACGACAGCACATGTATGACTATCTTGATTCGGTCATAAAATCCTCATGGATGTACATGCATGACAGAAAACGTGACCTACTGTGACAAACACGTATCATCACGGAAGTGTATTTTTTGTAGTGACAACAAGAGCATGATCAAGATCTTTCTTTAATTTAGCATGATCATCGTTGTGTGACACCTTGAAAGTGCGTTATATCGACTAGAGGGGGGTGAATAGGCGATTTTTACAAATTCGTCACTGAGGAATTTCAAGGTGAGGAAATTCCTAAGCAACGAACTACTTAGCAACAGAATAAGTACTCAGATGCAAGCATAACAGAATAGAAGCACAGTCATCATGATGAAATGAAAACAAGCACAAAGTACAAGTAGTGTATAACTAGGATAAGCAGGCTGAAGACAAACGGACTAAAGAAATAGGATTGAGGAAATTTATAAAGTCTTCAGTCAAAGTCTTCAAATGGTAACAATCAAGTACTTCAACACAAGAATGAGGAAATGGAAGGGTTGAGGAAATAGAACCAGTAGCTTGGTGAAGACGATGATTTGGTAGACCAGTTTCAACTGCTGTGACATTTGTACATCTGGTTGGAGCGGCTAGGTATTTAAACCTGAGGACACATAGTCCTCGCCGTATTCTCCTTGAGTTAAGATCACACAGACCTCGCCCAATCACTCGTGGTAAGTCTTCAGGTGACTTCCAAACCTTCACAGACTCGGTCACTCGGTGATCCACAATTTCCTCTTGGATGCTCTAGACCATGACGCCTAACCGTCTGGAGGATGCACTGTTCTCAAAGGCAACAAGCATCGGTTCCACACAGGAACAATCTCTTCAGTGATGATCAATCACTTTGGGTTTGTAGGTGCTTGGGTTTGGGTTTTCCTCACTTGATGATTTTCGCTCAAAGTCCCCGGAGGATGGGATGCTCTCAATGACAAGTGTCAGTTTCTCTCGGAGCAGCCAACCAGCTAGTGGTTGTAGGGGGCGGCTATTTATAGCCTAGGGAGCAGCCCGACATGATAAGACATAAATGCCCTTCATGGTATGACCGTTAGGTGGGAAGATATTTTGAGACAGCGGGCGCATAGCACAGCAACGGTCGGATATTTGGGTATCAAATTCCACTGGGCTATCATGTTCCTCACTTGTAGGCAATCCGCACTGGCGAATTCCTAACTCCTCAGTTAGAACAAATTCCTCGGAGACCAGAAGATCTTCGTCTCTGTCACCGAGGAAATTGACTGAACTGTATGAGATTTCCAATGGCTTCACTCGAAAGGATTGGGTAGGTGTAGGATTTTGAGATGAGCATCACTTGGAAACTTTTCCTTAGTTTTACCTCAACCCCCTTTAACAGTACGGTGTTTCCTATGACTCAAGAAAGATAAAATGAAACTACCAAAACAAAAGTCTTCACGCTTCATATTCCTCGCATGAATATCAAGTCTTCACGGTCACACCAATTTCTTCACTTTCAAAGTCTTCAGAAAGCCAAATTCTTCAGCTGAAGACATTCATTTTTAGGGGTCGACTTTCATCGTAAATATCAAACTCCTCATAGACTTATAGACCTGTGTACACTCATAAACGCTTTAGTCCCTTAACCTATAAGTCTTCAACACACCAAAATCACTAAGGGGCACTAGATGCACTTACAATCTCCCCCTTTTTGGTGATTGATGACAATATAGGTTAAATTTTCACCGGGGATAAAATATGAAGTGTAAATATAGATATTGAGGAATTTGATTGCAAGATATAAAAGAACTCCCCCTGAAGATGTGCATATTTGAGGAATTTGCTTTGAATAGCAAATGCACATTCTAGAGTAGAATCATGGAGATCTCCCCCTATATCTTGTAATTCATACACGCATTTAACATATGATATGAAGAATTTGAAATGCACGATGAAATATGATGACTGATGTAATTCATCATGCGTGCATTAACATACTTGAGGAAATAGCATGCAGAAAACAGAGCAAAAGTATCAGACCACCATAGGACTTAAGTTTACAACTCGATCAACAAACACTTCAGAAGAGCGAGAGTTGTAACTTAACAAAAAAAGCCCATATATAGAGACCGCTTGAAGACTAACTCAAATTTCTCCCCCTTTGTCATTGAATGACCAAAAGGGACAAGAAATGAGGACTAACGCCCCTAAAGAATATCATCAAGATGTCGATGGAGGAGCGCCAGTGTTGTTGGGGTCGTCCGTTGGAGTAGGGCCTGCCACGGTGTCGTTCAAGTCTTCTGTTCATCAATCTCACGCAATGAAGAATATGAACCGACAACCAAGTGAGGAACTTTGACCTTCTTGAATTTCTTCGAAGGTTGCTGTGACCAGTCAAAGTCCTGTTTGAAGCCCATCTGCTTGAGATCTTCATCACCGTAGAGGTGATACAATACAGCCCAAGTGCGATCAAAAACTTCATGCAAGTAGTAATGGTTCTTCTTCAAAGTGTT